>NC_137789.1:4035707-4303638 GCF_963383645.1 Muscardinus avellanarius
ATTAAATATGTATTACAGGCCCTTAAACATTACTCCTTTATAAACTGTTCCTCTTTTAAGTTAGGAAGGAAAAGTGTTATAAAATAGATGGATACTTTCATATATTTACCTACATAGTACCTTTTCATGGATTTGAGTGACAGTCCTTTCATTTCGATCTAAAGGACTCCTTTTTAATATTTCTTGCAAGGCAGGTCTACTTGTAATGGAGTCTCTGCTTTTGTTTATCTGGTAGTGTCTTAATTTCCCTTTTATTTTCTGGAGGATAGTTTAGCTGGGGGTAGAATTCTTGGTTGATACTCCCTTTCAGCATTTAAACATGTCATCCCACTGCCTTCTGGCTTCCATGGTTTGGATAAGAAGTCAACTATGGATATTATCGAGTCCATCTACATATGAATTTGCTTTTTTCATTTCTTTCAATATTGTTTTTGCTTAGGATTTTTAATAGTTTAGCTATGATATATATAGGTATGGATCTCTTAGAGTTTATATTTGTTTATCCTTAAGATTGTTGGGTGTGAAGGTTTTAAGTTTGGAAGTTTTTGGTAATTCTCTCTCCAAATATTTTTCTGCCATTTTATCTCATTTAGAGAACTTTTGAGAAAGTAACATTAGATCTTTTGTTATAGCATCATAGGTCTCTGAGGCTCGGTTCATTTTTCATTCTTTTTACTTTTTTCCTTCAAACTGGTTAATCTCAATTGACTTACTCTCGAGTTTACTGATTCTTTCTTCTTCCATTTGGAATTTGCTATTAAGCCTCATAGTAAAATTTTCATTTCAGTTATTATACTTTGAAACCCAGGCTTTTCATTTACAATTTTTTTACAGACTTGAAGTATAATTGACATGTAAAAATCTTTACATTTTTAATATATACAGTGAGTTTAGGGATAAGTCTATACCCATGAAACCATTATGATCATAGGCATATCTTCCCAAAGTGTATTATAACCACTACTGCTACTACTACTACTACTACGTGTGCCATAAGAATACTTAACGTAGGATCTACCCCCTTAATAAATTTTAAATATTCACCTTGTTATTTTTTTAGCTGTAGGCAATCTACATAACTTATTTATCATGTACCTTCCTTTTGTGGAGGAGTTCATTCATGAAGGTTCTTACTTTGCTTTTCTGGAAGGAGGATGAATTTTTGGGACCCCAAAACATACTTTCAGGACTTGGTCACCAGAAGGAATTAGGGTCAGCCAGGCGTGGTGGTGCACACTTGTAATCCTAGTACCTTGGAGGCTGAGACAGGAGGGTTACAGGTTCACGGCCAGCTGCAGCTACTTAGTGAGACCATGTTTCAAAATAAAGAATGAAAAATAGAGCTGGGTGAAAAATAGAGCTTGGAGGTAGAATGTCCCTGGGTTCAGTTCTCAGTTCTAAAAAAAACCAGCGAGATAAAGAAGGAAAGAAAGAAAGAAAGAAAAAAGAAAAAAGCTAGGATCTACTTCAGTTGAATGGAGAGGACGAGGGGAAGAGGGGTCTAAACTCTGCCAGGCACAAGGCTCAGGAGGCCACCCTACCACCAGAAAGTCAACAGAAGAGCCAGGGCTATGGAATCAGAGAATTAGTGTGGGAAAATCAGTGTTCCCATTTATAAGCTGTCTGAGCTGGACTAAGTTACTTGCTTTCCTGGAGTTTCTAGGAGCTGGGAGCAACCACCTCCAGCAGCTGGGAATGTCATGGGCAGACAGATCTTATTGATGCTAGGGTCTTGACCTCTAGCAGGGGACCCAAAAGGTGGTTCTTCAGTTTTGAATCTCTTTACGTGCCCAGCGCAAATCTTGGCACTTAATTGGGTTCTGGCCTTCGCATGTAGAATGAATAAAATTTTAAAGTGCTTTTGGCTAAAACACAAATGGTTATTAGCAGGAAAAAAAAAACGGAGTCCAATGGATTCTGTTTTATGTGAAGAAATTATGGTACATATACTTGAAGTTAAAGAATTAGAAATACATGCATCTTTATGGAAAAGAGAATAGCACACACATTCTATAAGTAGATAAAAGGCACCGCTCATACAGCTTGCCGTCAGCCACGGAGGATGTGCTCCGGGAAGACGCCAAGGCAGAACGACACAGTGCGCTCAGGGCTGCCCCGAGTGGTGGGACTGGGAGGAGTTTTTCTTGCTTACTATTTCTAATGTGATTATCTTCAGTGACCAAGTATTGTTCCTACAAGTAGCATATTAAAAATGGAAAAAAAATCTACAAAGTAGAAAACAAGGATGAATGGCTGGGAGCAGAGGAGATGAGTGGGTCAGGGTTAGAGTGGTAGGGATTTCTCCATTTCTTCTCTCGTTTTGCATTTCGGTTTCTTGAAATGGCTGCAAGGTTAGGTGACTTGCCCAAGGTCACACAGCTGAGACACAGAGGAGGGGCCACCAGGACCCAGGTCTTCTTTGCTTATCGTTACAGAGTAATTATGACCCTTGTGGTTGCTTCCCCGTGGCCATGCCAGCCTGCCCGCTCGCTGGTGGTGTCTGACGCTGGCAGTTGATAGGAATCGGGAGTGACAGATGTCTGTCCACTCCAGCAACTGTCACCCTTGGCTTCGTTGGGAAGGGTATCAAGGACAATGCTCTGGTAGGGCATGGCTTTCTCTTTGTAGGGCTGGGGCTAAGAAGCTTAAATCCCTAGGTATTCCCGTTGGGAGATCTGGCTCCTTTCCATCCACACTATACTGCCATCCCTGGGAATCCATCCGGTTTCCCACCTCACGACAGGCCCACAAGTGGGCATCAGACCCCAAACCCAGCTGATCTGACTTCTTCTGCCTGGTGTGACAGACTTCGCAGCTATGCCAGGCAGCACCAATCTTATTCCTGCCTGAGCGAGGAGAAACTGAGTCCCCAGAGAGAACAGGACCGTACTTCCCCCTGAACCAGGGCTCTGAGTCTAGTGCTTTTACTAGACCTGACCCTGGAAGGTTCAACCACCTTAGAGCTGTCCCTGTGGCCAGCTGGTAGTCCCAGGAGAGCTGTGAGCTAGGAGGGACGTCACCTGCAGTAGCCACAGCAGCTCGGTTGGCCCTTGATTTCCGCAGGGCCAAGACCTGGGCCGGAGCCTGTGCTTCCTGGCAGATTGTGGCCATGTGGGCAGACAGCTTGCTCATCACTGCACATGGGGTTATCTTCTCTGGTCCAGCTTTCCTGGAACAAGAAGGTCCCGAGACCTGATCACTAACACGACATGAGGTTGCCCTCCTGCTCCAAAGCCATCCCTCATCCTTAGACAGCTGGGCGGCCGCTCTAATTGAAAGGGCTTCACAGCTCTGGGGAGAGGAGCTGGGGCCAGCCTCTGCAAACTCAACTACAGAGGGCTGCGGCGCCTTCTCCCTGGAGCCGGAGGATGATGGGACCTTGCCCACCTACTCCCATGCTGACCTGGAGTGGGCAGGGAGCCTGGGGGATGGCCGTCTCTGTGCCTCGGCTCCTCGCCCAGGAAGCGAGGTCCCGCCCCCACCGCAGGTGCCACCCTGGAGCATCTGAGCTGTGGGGTCATCATGGTGACTGACTAGCTCCTGGCAGGGCTCAGCAGTTGTCTTTTGAGAGGAGGAAAGACACAGCGCACATCTCTGCCTTCCTATGTAGAGGAAGGTTGGGGCCGCCAGGTGGACTCCCTGCAGGCAGCACCTGGATAGAATCGTGTGGCGGCTGTCCCTTAGGTGGGCGCATGCCCCCTCCTGCCAGGGCCCCACCCTCCCCCAGACCTCATCCAGATCTGCTTACTTAGCCCTCGAGGCCATCCAAACTTGGCACCACCAGCCCCGAAGTAGGAACTCCTTAACTAGGCCCCATGGGTGCATCCTGCTGAGTGGTCCCCACCCACAGCTGAGGGATAAGAGCGCCACCAGCAGGTGAGGCGAGATGTAGTGGGGAGGGTACCTGTGTTCCGGGCAGCGTATAGCATATGCAAAGGCCTGGGGCACAAACCAGAGGGATGGAATGGAGAGTTTGCTTATGATAGTAACAGGGTGTCTTAGAAACCGAAAGGAGCCAGGGACAGGCCCTGTCTTTAGGGAGGCCCAGGCCCCTTGCTTCAGGATTGTTAGATTTTTTTCCTTCGACATTATAAAAGCCATTAGTGTGATTCACAGCATTTACAGGCTGAAGGACTAAAATATCTGAGAATTAGCTCAGTGTTTCCCATTTCCTATTCTTTTTTTTTTTTGCTTTTTTGCTTTACTGTTCTTTATTTCTAATTGGCACGATCTGATCTGATCGCTCTCCATGTGCATCAGAACACCAGTGTCTTAGGGTGATGCTCCAGCAAGCCTTGGGTGGAGACCAGGTGCTGGGCCAGGGTCCCCGCGGCCACGCAGATCGGGAGCAGGCAGGCTGAGCCTCAGCCTGGGTTTTTCCACTCTGCTCTGCAGATGCGGGGACACCTCAGGTTGCTGCTATGTAAGGGAGGGCCTGGCAGGGCCTGAGGGGCCAGGGCGCTGGGCTGGGTGCACCCCTGCACATCAGTGTGTGTGTCAGTGCACGAGCGTGCACGTGTGTCCTCTCCTGCTGCAGCACTTTCAGAAGACGTCGAGGCAGGGCAGTTTCACAGTATTGAGGATGCCCGTGCCAGGCACACGACATGGCTGGAGTCGCCTGTTGCTATTAGTAAGAAGGCAGACGGGCCAGGGTCTTGGCGACTTTCTCCAGCAGTGTCTTGTCAGATGTGTATCCAGATATGTCTGCACACACACGGGCTCCGGTACATCCTTCTGCTCAGGGGGCTCCTCTAAGATAGCATGGCGAATCTGGCAGAGACCTCATTTTCTCACCTATAAAAATGGGCATGCCTGCCCCCACCTGACCGACCAACTCCCTGTGACGAGAGCCTGGAGACAAAGAGCTTTGTGACCTGTCCGCCCCTGCCACCAGGCGAGGGGCTCTGGGGTCTTTTTTAATGACGCAGCAGCTGGGTGGGTGGGGACAGTAGCCGCTGCTTTCTCTTCGTCATCCACACACACTAGGGAATGGTTCATGTTGAGCACCTGTTAGGAGCTGGGTGGGCAGCAGCTACATCCAGATGTTACAGGTAGAATGTGGTGCAGGACCCCCTCCTGTCAGAGACCCCACAGGTCAGCAGGGCTCTGCTCCAGCAGGCACTCAGGAACCCGGGTGCCCAGCAGCGCAAGGCTCCACCCTCCTCTACGGGAGTCCCCGCCATCTTGGGAGAGCAAAGTGGAGAGAAGACAGTTCACCTGCGTCACACGACCACATCGTGCCTATCTGCAAGGGGTGCTGGGCCCCGCTGCGTGGCCAGGAGCAGGAGAGGGTGCATCTGTGGGTGGGCGTGGCGGTCTCTGCAGAATCATTGCTTCCTGACCAAACAGGGGTCCCTCAGTGCAGGAGGCCCCGGCCACATCTGCATCCCTCCGACTCGAGCCCTGCTGCCCCTGAGCTGGACCTGGAGCAGATCAGTAGAGCAGCCATGGGCCTGGTGGCACCGCGCAGGGTCAGACGTCATGCAGCCTCATGAGGCGCTGGGTGCCGCTGGTCTCCAGGTGCTTGTTGGGAGGCAGAAACCCCTCCTGACCCACCGCCCTGCAGTGGGGCGCAGTTATTCCTGTCCAGAAAACATCGAGGTGTGGGGGCGGTGGCTCCTAAGTCACACATGGGACGCCCTCTCTCCCCTTGCCTCGGCTATCAGATGTTCCCAGAGGCCCAGCCTTTGAGGGTGCCTGCTTTTTGCTGTGGGCGTGTTCTTGCCCTGGCCTCTGTACCTTGGCTCGATTTCAAATTTTCTTATTCTACCAGAGATTATTTTTTCAAACATCGGCTGAATTTTACATTATTTTTGCTCTGTACTTTATATGTTTCTCCATCCAGTTTTACCAGGCTCTTTTTGGGGGTGGGGGAGGGAGGAAGACAGAAATGGAAGGAACAGAGAGATGTCCTGGCAAGGAGGGAGGGGGCCCGCAGGACACGGGCAGGCTCCTGTCCAGCTCCTTGGCCAGCTAGAAACTGGGAGCAGTACACCCGTCGTGTCCAAGTGGCCGAGACCAGGGACTTGGGATCAGAGCTGATCAGCTGACTTGAGGGCCAGGAAGGGCACTCAGGACCATCTTCCCTCCCATGCTGCAGGGATAACACAGCTTACCTTGCCAAAGACATCCTTTCTCCCCAGCACAAATGCATTAAGCGATGCGTGAACCCTTTTCTCTCCCTTTCTGGTATTGAGTATGCCCTTATACATGGCAGACATTAGGATTATTGCTATAATTTTTTCAATGCCAAGATGCATTGACTGATGGTAGTCTGAGAGAAAACTGATCGAGACACATTTTCGTTTATAAAAACGAGTGGTTCTATGATGTCCTGGGCTGGTCCTGGAGGACAACACAGGCCTCTGGGGCCCTTGCACCCGTGCCCCCGTTTCTGAAAATGCCCGCCAGAGGGCGCCCTCACACCTTCGGTCGCAGGGATCCGGAGGGAGGAGGCGGGGCTTCCTGGTCCTGCTTTTTATGGGTGGTCCAGGAACCTCTTCCCAAAGCACACTCCCTCGGATGGTAGAGGACCTCCAGCCTCTCCCAGGATGGGATTAGGAGCCCAAAATGCTTGGGGGCGGGGCAGGGAGCCTGGCCGCTGGCGGGAGGAGGTCACTGGAGCGCCCGTCCTGGTGGGAGTCCCAGAAGGAAGGGGCGACTGGACCTAGAGCACAGGCTCCTCGCAGGGGCTCCAGGCTGCTCCAGTCCTAGGGGAAGCAGGTGCCAGGCCCGGTGGGGAGGGGGCTTCGCTCCAGGCCTCCCAGGGGGCCAGAGAGGAGAAAGGACAGGCCTACTGTTACCCCTGTGCTCTGCACACCTGCATGCTAAAGATAGTTTTAGGTCAACCCCCCCCCCCCCCCCCCCCGCCAAGACATAAAATAAAACTTAAAGTGAATTTTTTGGAAATAAGCATTTGAAGAACTACTCTTTCATGACATACAAATTGCAGTCTGCCAGATTTCCCTGCAGAGAACAGAGGGCCAGACCTGTGAACAAGCACTCCCCGGGGCCTCGGGGTTCCTGGGGAACCGGCAAGGGCTGGGCACCAGGAACTGGGGCCAGGTGGACTTGGAGGGTGCCCAGGCAGGCCGCCCCGGAGGGACCTGGGGGAGTCTCAGCTGTCCCTGTGTGCCAGGGAGAGCGCCTCCTGCTGCCACGTGAGCATCTGTGGATTGGAGCTGGCTGACAATCCCCACATCACAGGGCCGTCAGATGGTGAATTCCATGGGGGGGGGAGAGGAGTCTTGCCCAGGGGAGCCCCAGCATGCTCTGGGCTCCCTCTTCTCCCTGCTCTGCCTCTAGAGTGTGTGAACTCTTGTTTTAGACCAACCATGACCTGTTTTTTGTCTGGCCTATGCTTCAGAATGTTTAATTAGACACTAATTAAATTCCACGTTTAAAAAAATCCATATTTTCAGCTTCTCTTTAAACTCAGGAAATTGGGTCATCCCAGCCCACAGTCTTGACTGCAGGGCGGGAGCAGCTGTTTCCTTGAGAGGACCTGGCTGTCCAGCTGGCCACTGTCTGGGTCACCACAGACGGGGTCACCTCCCCAAAGTCTCTTCCGCAGATCTGATGTGGTGTGTAAGAGGAGCCAAGGGCTGCGGGGGCCTGTGACTTGCCAAGCACATTGTTAACCGTGCAGCTCGGTGTAGTGCTATATTAGTATAGGTACTCCTGGTTGGGTGTTAATTATAATCGAAACACTGAAGCTAAAAGATTTATTAGAGGACAGATTGGAACATTGGTAGGGCTGCCTCTGGGATGGGCCCAAACACCGGGGAAGAATGGCTTCCTTCTTACTGGGATCAGGTATATTTTCTTTCTGTGATGGGGGTTTATCCTCTTGATAGCAACATGACTGCAGAGGCTCCAGACCTCACACTCTGGCACCCTTTAGGTCTCCCGGGAACAAACAGAAGCCTTTGTTTCAGCAAGAGTCTGATTGGTTCAGGGTGTAGCTGATGACCCAATCAGAGCCCAAAAGAAGCACCAGAGCCCCACTTTCTACCCCCAGACCCAATAAAAGTGAGGTTTACTATTTCCCTCCTCTAGCTCTCCTCCTAAGGAAAGACAGAGGCTATTCATTCTGTTACGTGACTGCAGAGATATAAAGGTATCCTCTCCACAAAGCCTCTACCAGGATAGATGAGACCTACTGTATACGGTCACAGGACTTGCAAACCAGGCTGGGGACACAGTGCCTGAGATGAAGCCAGGTTGGGCTTGGGGCCGTTGTGGGCTGGCGGGGACTTGTAGGCAGGCCTTGGAGGGTGGACATCATTGCACAGAGAGGTACCCCTCTAGGTTCCAAGGGCCTCCATGTCTGACCAAAGGACCCACAGAGCTGCATCAAGGTGGGGCCCTCCCTCCCCAGAGCTCACAGGCTGGCCGGGGTAGTGGGAAGGGAAGGAACAACCCCCACTGGTCTGGACCAGTCGGCATGCGTGGGTGAGGAGGAGTAGGTCTGGGTGGTGTGAGGCCTTGGGTTTGGGAACAGAAGGAAGCCCAGGATATCAGCCAGTGACAGTCTCTGAAGGCTGACATGAACTCGTGGGCACCGGCAGGCCTCCCCAAGAGTCTGAACAGCCTACATGAGACTCAGCTCCAGGCCGGCCCAGCTCTAGTCCATGAACCAGAGGTCATTCAGGGTGGGGTGGTTCTCATTCCTGTTCCATGACTTGGGTCCTATTTCCATCCTCAGCAGATGCAGCTGGCTTACCAGTTAGGGTCTGTCTCTCCAGAAAACAGGTGGCTCTCACACTAAGCGTGACTTGACTCAGAAGCTTCTGGAAAGCGTGGGCTAGGTCAAGGGAAAGCACAGAGGTATGGAGCCTGGGACCAGCAGTTGTATACTGCAAGCCCACTGTGCATGCAGCCAATGGCCACGGTCCTCCCGTCCCCTCTGCCTTCCGTCTCCTCCTGGGGCTCACATGGGATTGACTGGAAGCCAGAGACACAATGGGGATAGGGCCGAGAGGAGGGTGGTAGAGATAGGAGCACCAGGCAGGAGCCCTGATGAGCTCCCTGCAGGTCCTGCAACTCACCCCTCACTCTAGAGACAAGAGCCTTGTTCCTAGGCCACTGGCTCCTAGGAAGCTTACGTGCATGGCCCTGAACCCTGGTGGCTGTATTCCCCCGCACCTGCGTCTCACTAAAGGCGCGTCAGCAGTGTGATGGACCAGCGAGATATCAATGGGTTGATCATGACCAAGCTCGACCATTCCAGAGTAGGATGGCACAGGAGAACAGACATAGCCTGAGATGGGACCTGCAGGTAGGTGTGCTGTTGTCCAGACCAGGTGAAGGCCAGCTGCTTCTGATCATCTTTACTGCCGGGGTGGGGGAGCCTGGCACCTGGTGCAGCTTTTGACCCAGAGAAGCGTATTGGATAATTCTTGTAAGTATTTCCCACCCAGCACGGTGAGCATCACCTCTTAAAGTTCCCGGCAGTTTCCTGCTTTTCTCCCACATCCGTCTGGCATGTGTGTCAGCTGCACAGGTGAGCTGCGTGGAGAAGCAGTGGGATTCTCACCTGCACGCTTTATGTTTACCTGCTCACTTGCCAAGATGCGCTTCAGTCTTTCCTGAAGACACAGCTTCCCATCTGGTACCTTTCCCCCTAACCCTGCCATGAGCTCTGCTGGTAATAAATTTGCGTAGATCCAGAATCTGAAAATGCCTGAATTCTTGAAGTTCTTTTTTTTTTTTTTTTTTTTGTGGTGCTGGGGGTGGAACCCAGAGGTGTTTTACCTCCGGGCTATACTCCCAGACCTATTTTCTATTTTATTTGGAAACAGGGTCTCACTAAGTTGCTGAGAGCCTCACTAATTAGCTGAGGCTGGCTTTGAACCTGTGGGACCCTCCTGTCTCGGCCTCCCAAGCGCTGGGATTACAAGCGTGTGCCACCACGCCTAGCTAGAAGTTCTTTTTTAAAATAGGATTCTGAGCCGGGCGTGGTGGCGCATGCTTGTAATCCCCACGCTTGGGAGGCAGAGACAGGAGGATCGCGCAGGTTCGAAGCCAGCCGTGCGAGCTGGCTTAGGATACCCTGTTTCCAAATAAAAATGTAAAAATAGGTCTGGGAGTGTAGCCTGGAGGTAGAAGGGTTTCCAGGAACCCCAGTACCACCAAAAAAATAAATAAATAAATAAAAATAAAAAAATAAAATAGGATTCTGGGCTAGACTCTTCTAGCTCTTTCAAGATGCGCTTCCACTCTTTTCTGGCTGTCATTGTTGAGGGTCTGAAGTCAGCAGTGCTCACATTGTCCCTGTGTGTATGCAATCACCTCTGGCTGCTTTTGGGTGGGTCTCTTGGGTTTTCAGCAGTTTATGGTTTTCTTTGTGTTTATCCTGCGTGGGGTTCACTGAGCTCCTGGAATCTGTAGATTCGTCTTTCTCTACATTTGGTTAATTTAACCTATTATCTATCCCCCCCCCGTTTCTCACCCCTCTCTTTCTGAGATGCCCTTTGATATTAGCAGGGCCCCGAGGCTTTGGGCATTATTTCCCATCCACTATTCTTCTCTTTCCAGATGGGAAAGCTGAACATCTCAGCTTTCCTTCTTCCCCATTCTATCTTCTCGAGCCTAGCTCCATCTTTGCATCCTGCCGTCTCTCTTTTGTAAGGTCCAGGGTCCCCAAGGGGTCATGGGTCATAGGTCAGTTCTGGCTGGGGTGGTGGTATTGAGGACCAGAGGGGTAGAAGAGGCCTCCTGAAGCATGGATGCCATCTCTATCAAGAGCGTGGCCGGGGCCAGCTGGTCTTGGCACCTACTCATACCAACGGAGCGACTGAACTTCAGGTGGGGAGGCCCCGGCCGAGGCCGGCTAGTGCTCGCTGGTCTCAGCAGGGATGCCCTACAACCGCCTCTGGAGACATTTCACGTAACATATGAAGAAACCTGGGTCCAGAGAGGTTCTCACTTGGCCCCACATGAGAACTTTAGTTAACTGACCGAGTAGGTGACAGGGCAGAACTAGAGATGGCGGGCACCACATCTGTCTTCCAAAGTCTGAGTCTAAACATTGTCCCTGATCCAGGGATGTTCTGGGTAGCATCCATTCTGGAACCTGGACTACCAGCCTATTGAGCCTGCTGTTTCTTCTGCCATATTGTGCAGGCCCTATCCTGGCCCTGACATTGAGCTGACCAGCTGGGTGACCTTGGCACACAAGCCCACAGCTCTAGCACCATCGGCCCCTGTTGGTGAGCAAGCGGAGGCCTGGCTTTGCATGGCTGCTGAGGGGGATCAGAGATGGGGCGTGCTGTGAAGATCCATTAGGCGTTTCAGCCATTCCTCCACATGGAGGGCCTTTGAGGGTCATTTCTTCTTTTCTAGTAAAGCTGTATTCACACAGTGATACCAATTCACTCACTCCTATATTAGAGATAGATTCTGCCTTTTAGGTATTGTCTAGGTGTGTACAGCAGTGAACAAGACAGGTAATAGCTTTTGTCCCCGCAGGTTTGGGACCCTCTGCCATTACCACCCTTGATTCGAAGTCTTGCTTTTAGACTTATTACTGGCGGCTGAAAATTCTGGGCTTGACTTCTCGTTCCAAAGAAGTCAAGTTACCCCACTCCTAAGCCACTGGCTCCATTTTCTCATTGGCAATGTTGGAATCGTTGCACCTTTTTCCTGGGTCATTAGGGGCTTAGGGGTCCCCTTAGTGTCTGGCCCACGGACTTACTCTTTGAATATTCTGTCTTCCTGTGGCTCTTTGGTGGGCACGGCTCTCATTTTCTCCTGTAGTTTTGGTATTTTTGCCATTTTCTCTGTAGTAAATATGCTGTTTTCCTTTAAAAAATGTGTGGCTCTAAGGAAAATGCCCTGTACAACCCTCCTCTCCCCATGTTGAATCCCGAGTGATTTTATTTGGTCAATTTTCTTTTTCCTAAGAGACATCCTGGGCTGAGAAGCTATTAGCCGAGATGCTTTGGGGCCTGTGGTGTTTGGGGTCTTTTCAGATTCGGGGATATTCTCATGTACTATGGGGGTATGGCGTCTTGGAGCGTGACGTCTTGGGGATGTGGCCCAAGTCTAGACGTGAAATTCACTGACATTTCCTGTACACCTTACACACAGGGAATTTTATATACACTTAGTAACGGCATCGAAGTTCTGCAGCCTGAAATTTTCCACGTGCGGTAGGGTGTTGGCTCTCAAAGTTTTGGCCAGCGACCACTCTGGATCTCAGATCAGGGGTGCTTCCACTGTACCCCCCAACCCCTTCCCCATCCTCCCCCAATACTTAGGTCACTAAAAACAACCGCCTGGTGCCCTCTTCTTTCTCCCTTTCTGTCCTCACCCCCTCCCAGATAGACGGCCCCAGCGGCCGAGGTGGTCTAAGTCCCATCCCTCCCAACCTGGACGCTCGGCGCCTCTCTGACCAGCGTCCCCTCCTCTTCTCGTCCCTCCTGCAGGATACGGACACGCGGCCCCGGGCACCGACGCGGGCAAGGCCTTCTGCATGTTCTACGCCGTGCTGGGCATCCCGCTGACGCTGGTCATGTTCCAGAGCCTGGGCGAGCGCATGAACACCTTCGTGCGCTACCTGCTGAAGCGCATCAAGAAGTGCTGCGGCATGCGCAACACCGAGGTGTCCATGGAGAACATGGTCACGGTGGGCTTCTTCTCCTGCATGGGCACGCTGTGCCTCGGGGCGGCCGCCTTCTCCCAGTGCGAGGAGTGGAGCTTCTTCCACGCCTACTACTACTGCTTCATCACCCTGACCACCATCGGCTTCGGCGACTACGTGGCGCTGCAGAGCAAGGGCGCGCTGCAGAGGAAGCCCTTCTACGTGGCCTTCAGCTTCATGTACATCCTGGTGGGGCTGACCGTCATCGGCGCCTTCCTCAACCTGGTGGTCCTGCGGTTCCTGACCATGAACGGCGACGACGAGCGGCGAGAGGACGAGGACCCCGCGGCCCTCCCCGCCAACCCCGCGGGCGCCGAGGATGGCCAGCCCCTCCGCCGCCGCCGCCGCGCCCGCCCCGAGGCCAGCAACCTGCGCTCCTCCGTGTGCGCCTGCTCCTGCTTCCGCCGCCGACCCAGCGTGACCATCAAGTTGACGCCCCCCACCTTGCCCTCCATCTCGTACCGGGTCGAGGAGATCTCCCCGAGCGCCCTGAAGAACAGCCTGCTGCCGTCGCCCATGAGCTCCGTGTCGCCCGGGGTGCACAGCTGCGCCGAGAGCCACCACCGCCTGATGCGCCGCCGCAAGTCCGTCTAGGCGCGGTCGCGCGGATGTAAGTTCCATCGGCCCCACTCGCCTTTCCTCCTTATTTATATCTTTCATTATGATTACAGCCATCAACCATCACTTTCTCTCTCCCCTTCTTTCAATTTCTTCCTCACCTTTCCAGCCAGGCAGAGCAGTCCAAAGGGACACTAGAGGCCCATTCTTCTCTGAAACTCGCATCTGACATGGAGCATGGATTCCCCCCGCCCCACCCCTCCCCAGCGGCCTTTGCCTTACATTTCTCCCCTCCCCGCCACCTTCCTCTGGGGTGGCTTTCCTAGGACAGGTGAGACCAAGAGCACCAAGACAGCTCAGAGGACACCCACCCCGACGCTGACTGCCTCTCACCAAGACAGAGCCTTTGACGCCACCCCTAGGGGTGGGCCTCACTAACTCGTCTCTTTTCCTCTGGAGGACTGGGTGGCTGTGTGTACGTGTGTACAGCGTGCGTGTGTGTGTGTGTGTGTGTGCCCTTCTGTGCACAGGTGTGTTGTGTGACACCAAGGAGAGTACAGGTACTCATTTTCCTTTCCCCTCACACAAGACAAAACCCACAAGGGTTTTCTCATCTTACCAAACAACCATGTCCCTAAAAGCAGCCTGCACCCAGCACCTCCCCCCCGCCCCGATAGTTATTAACTTTCTGGGGAGGTGGGGGGCAAGATGACATGGATCATTTTAGCTTGCCAGTTTAAGAAAAAAGACCATGACAAGGCGGGCACGTTGTAAAACTGGCATGCCTGAGCAACACGGGAAGCTAAAATGGGATGGGCGAGGCAAAGCCAGCCACTCCTCCATCACACACAGCTTTAGTTTCTCGTCACCGGTTCCAACAATTTGCTGAGCGGCTGGAATTGTCGGGGGAAGCCGGAAAATTGTTGGAACCCCAGAGTATCTATTTTATTACGTCCCCCTTTGCTGATGTTGATGACCTCGTGCAGCAACTACCTGCACGAGTGAGAGTTCTAGTTTTGGAAAGCTTGGATGAGAACGGGTATTGGTATGTGGTTACGGTTTCTTTTCCTAAAGAATAAGAAGAGTGACAGTGAATTCCCCCCTTAAAGTATATACATATATTTCAGAAAAGATTGTCTTTAAATGCATTTGATTTGTACATAAGGGAAAGCTCACGTTGGTCTCAGGAAGAGTTGAGAGGCTGTACCTTGGCCTACTGGGAAACTTGCCCATCTCAGGGGATGTTTTTGTGTAGGGAGTGGAGAAATTCCTCCCCATACTCAATAGGAGTGGACCCCTATGGGAAAATATGCCAATCCCTTGGGGGACAGTTCAGGCTAGAGAATATGGCACACAGTAGGCCCTTACGATGGCAGGAACGTAGGGCAGTTTGACCTCCACGCTCACTGAGGGGACTTTATTTCTCTCATCACCATCCCTGCCATTTCTAAGAGTCACTCATTCACTCATCCCCCACCCCACCCCCTTTTCGTACACTGGAAGTTCCTGGCTCCTGGATGGAAATATCTTTGGCTGCACCACTCAGAAGGAGCACGCGTATTGGCCTGCAGGATTTCTTAAAAGGACGCAGCACCCAAATGCTACCAGTCTTGAGCATGTGTGCCACTGGGCTGAAACCAGGAGCATTGCGACTCCCTGGAAGGCGATGCATGCACTTTAATTCTACGTCCCGTGTTGAAATGTCCCCTTCGCCTAGGACACAGGACCTTCAAAAGGAGTCTGTGAACCTCAGACTCTCTTGGCCAAAGTTGACAGTTATCAACTCACTGGACGCTCCATGTAGGGCGCCGAGTTCTGTCCAGAGACTAGAAGCAGTTGCTCTTGAATTCTTTTGTCTCTGAAGAGATCGTTGGCTCTAGGTCATAGGTGTGAAAACGCCGATGCACACTTGCAGAGGACTTGATACTGCCTGGAGAACATGTAGGACTTCTGACAACCTTTGTAAGATTTGCCCTCAAGTGGGGGTGTGTGTGAGATGATCTCTGATCTTTACATGGCACTTGGAGGATGAAGGATCCGCTCAGTATCCCAGAGCGGGTCCTCAGCAGCACTGAGACGGCAGTCTCAGTCCCGACCCCACAAGGGTTCAAAGTACCAACTCCATGACACTAAGATGTGCTCACCCAGCCCTCTGATGAGGGGACCTGCCTCTGCGTCTCTGCAGGGCACACGCTGGGTCTGGAGTCAGCCAGAGGGACTCAGCCCACTCCCTCTTAGAGCTGGCTCCTCAGTAAGTAGCTACATAAAGTGATCATGCAGTGGTCATTCTTCTGCTTGATTACTCCAAGTGAGAGGGAGCTCCTCTCTCCCCATGGAGATATAGAGAACAGTCTATATTCTCACAGGGTTGACTCCCTTTTTTGTAGGAATAGGATTGTAGGAAGAAGTCCTTTTTCTCCTTAAGTGCTGACCACTGACAGAAGGATCTGAGCCAGCTCAGGCTCTGTCATGATTCTGTATCTCTCCCATGCCCGTCCGCTGACAGCCAAGTCCTCCACAGGATGTCAGACATCCAGGGGATTCAGGGGCTGGGACTGAACTTGGTCCACTTCGCTGTGAAGTGGGTCTTTTCTCAGATGGTCCATCTGCTCCCTTTCATGGGACCAGGCCCAGGAGTCCACTAGGCACAGCCAATCTCCTGGGGTAAAGGTAGGGGGGAGGTCATGGCCTCCAGCACTCTTCTTTCTCGATAGATGGAGCGGGCATCTCGGCTGAGAGCCCAGCACGCAGCCACCAGTGGTCAGGGAGCCTCTCTGAGTTGAGGAGGCTCAGCCCGCCTTGTTCGTCTTCAGAGGAGATGGAAACCTGTCTGAGGTTATGTGGCCAGAACCTAACCAGAGTTCTTCAAAGTCTATCTTTCTACTGTTGTCTTGACTGATTTTGCTGTTGCTATCGTGTATGGCCTGCCAAAGATTTCCTGTTACTGTACTTCTTCGTGTTTCTGGCCCAGGCCTCTTCCTCCCTTCTCCACTTGGCAATCCCTCACTTTCAGCCAAGTGATTATCGTGCCCTCCTCCAGTTATTGTACCCTTCCCCTTCAGCGAGGTAGAGGAGGTCACACCAGGTTGTCTGGCTCTGGGCTGGAGCCCCTGTTAGGATGAGTTCAAGGAGAGCTGCCTTCTCCCAGAAACAAGAAGGCTGCCTTGCTGCCCCCGTCCCTCCCCGTCAAAATGCCGTGTAAATACTTGAGATATCTGAATCACTTGAACTCTTCACTAGGAGATCTCCATCTTTAATTCATCAAAGACAGAGGGCAGCTGGACAATGGAGTTGATGATCCCAGAGCCCTGGGCTCGCTGCTTTTCTAGAGAGCATCCCATTTTGGTCTTCAAAGCACCCATCCCAGGTGGAAGGTGCCATTTTGACCGTCAGCCTGTTTACGTAGACATGAACCGACATCTCTGAGTTCTGAGATTCCCGCTTAGCCTCAGCTATGCCCAGGTCTTTCTGCTTGCACCACTCTGGTTTGAAAGTGAGGCAGCAGCCTCTCACTGTAGAAAGCTATCTACCCTCTAGATCAAGTCGCCCTCTCCAAAGGAACATGTGTTCCTGCCATGCATCGCTGACTGAAAGGGGGTGCCTGCATCCAGGCACGATCAGGACAGTTTTCTGACCAGGACTTCCTCCCGGGTCCTTCATCCTTCCAGGGGGAGGAAGCAAAGGCTGCACAGTCTGTTACTTGGAAGAGTCCTCAGGGAGGTGCTTGTCAAAATCCCACCCAAGGAAAAGGAAGGGGATCAATAGCTCTCAGCTCACCCGTTTGCTCCCTGTGCAGAGGTACCCGATTGAATTAATAGCTGGGAGTAACTAAGAAACCCACAGATAAGCCTAGGCAGGTCACGTTTCTGTCTCATCCCGATCGGAAAGCTTTTTGGTTTGATTCTCAGCAGCGGTCACTTGTAGCTGAGAGGAGAGCAGAGTTGTTCCGTTGTTGGTTTGCAGCGGGTGGAACAGGAAGAGAGAAGAGAGGGTGATCCCCAATCACCGAGGCTTCTAGCCCCATTCTTTCTTGCCGTATTCTTTTAACGATAAGCAGCCCCGATGAAGATACCCAGAGAAGCATGAGATCTGAAGTTCCTGCTGGAATGTGTCCATTCTCCCAGCAAGATGGCTGACACTGTGAGGCATGACTTAGTTCTGAAAGCAGTAAGGATTCACTTCTAAGATATGGTTCCTCCAGTCCTGGTCTTTGTGGGACTCTGGGAGCATCTCTGGCTAGGGAAGAGTGGCAGGGCGGGGTCAGGCCTGTTTCCTCGATTCTCAGCTCACTGGGCTCGTGGAAGTCATTTCACTCCCCGGGCCTGTGTAGCTTCCTCTTCACCAGCGTGAGACAGAGCGGGTGGGTCTCTGGGCACTGAGAACCACATGAGCTTGGCCCACAAAGACATTGGCCTGGATGTTCTAATCTCTTGGCATATTTGAAGGTTGAGCTATCAGAAAGCAAGGCAAAAAATCATATTTGGCAGGAGACGGGAAGATGGGGAGACACAGTGATGGCAGAGATCAGTGGCTGTCATATGAACCAAGACCTAGTATGTCTTGGGTTTTGCAGAGTACTGGGCACAAGTCCCTTCGATGTGAGCCTTCCTGGGCCACACCTGAAAGAGGCTGCTGCCACTTTAGGAAAACAGAAGTCTAGGACCACGATTCTCTGTACCCTACGCTCTGTTCAGGAAACCCCAGAGTTCCAGAACAGCCAAAGGATAGTGTGAAGATTGACTCTATACCTCCCCACCCAGACCCACCGACCTCAGTGCTTGAGCCCCCTCCCCTTCTTTACTCACTCAGAGATGCTTGGAGAAGAAAGCATCATGTCTAGAACTTTTAGGTGATTCAGCCAAAGAAAAGATGTATATCTCCCATGAATAAACTCATACGTAGTAGTACCATTATCACATAGGAGAAACTTAGACTATTACAATATTATCTACCGTAACCTGTATGCACAACCCCCCAAAGTCCCAAGAATATCCTGCAGCGCTTTTTGTGAATCTAAGATGCCATCCAAGATCTCACCCCACACCTGCTTGTCGTGTCGTCCCAGACCCCCCAGTTGAGGGCATCTCCCTCACCAGTTGTGTCTCCCTCGGTACTGGTGTTTTTGAAGAGCCCAGGCCCGTAGACTCTTGTAGAATGCCTTGTGATTTGCTTCTGTTTGCTTGTTCCCTCAGGTTGAGGAACTGTTGGCAAGAAAATGATGTAGTTAATGTTGTGTAGTATGATTTACGCATTTGATGTTTGTCTCTCTGGGGACCTCTGTGGTTACTACTTTAATCGTGAATAAATAAGTCATATTAAATGTTGTTTTCCTCTGTTAGGGGACCTAACTGCAGCTTCAAGAGGCGTCCATGGATGCTGGGTCTCACTGCCCGAAGCCCAAGCAGGCTTCATGTTTCTGGCCTCTCCCGGGGACCTCTCTTCTGTGCGGGGTGCGCGTCAGCACTTTCCCCCTAAACACCTGCCGGGATGGTCCAGCCACAGACACAAATCACAAAGAGATGCTTGGCATTAGGGCCCCTGCCAACTGCTTGGGGCCCCTGGGCACCTACATGCTCTGTCTTTCATGAGCAGCAGTGCCAGCTACCCTCCTTATCATAAAACTGGGATCTGTCTCAATGTCCTACCCCCACCATTAAGGGCTACATAACCTGTGATCTCTGTCTTTGAGACGGCTGCTTTTTGGCACATTCCACAGCACAGCCTTCTCAGTTTTGAACTCACAAGACATGCCTACCGTCTACCTGATGTTCCCTTTTGATCAGGGAAACATGCCCAGACTCCTGCCACCTGCAGGGCCTCCTCCCTGTGGCTCTGTAGGATGGAGGTGGAGACGGAGCATCTTGCTCCTCTGTCAAAATCCCTCTTGACCCTTTTGCCCCCTGGTGGACTTCACGGTGCCCTCCTCTTGAACTCCCCCAGTCCCAATTTGTGTCACGGACAGACGTGCTAGAAAGCAAACCTCCCATGGCCAAGCCTTAGGGGCAGCAGGTGCCAGACAGCCATGGGAGAAAGACAGTTACGTTTCTGGCATCTTCTCCTGGTGGTCATGCATCGCCATACTCAAGACATGCCTTAACTTACCCAACTGGAAACAGGTAATTCAACACAAATCCCTGGGAACCAACCCAAACCCACCCCTGGCTATTCACTTGCATGCACCCGACAGCCACGTACAGTAAGCCATGAGTCTCCCAAGGCTAGGCACTTCCTTCAAGGCAGGTGACTGGTCCATCTTCAGACATCAGGAGCATGCATGGGATGTTTTTCCCTGTGGGAGGTGGACCCTGTGCCAGGAATGTCATCAGGGGACCTCACTGAGGCAGTGCCATTCCCTTGTGGCAATGCTTCTGCCAGAGGCTCAGTAGTTATGGGGACACACAGTGGGTGGCATGGACGCTGTGCCTCAGTGGTTCTGAACCTGCCAGTTCCACCAAGACGACTCTCCTTGTTCCCACAGAGCAGCATGTGGTGGGGAAGCTCCTTGGGCCCTGGCATCTGACACACTTGGGGCCAGCCTCTATCATCTGCATGGGGGCACGGGGGTGGGGTGGGAGTGGGGTGGGGGTTTGTTACTCCAAGCCTCAGTTTTCCCACCTTTATCTTGGGTTATAAAGGGTCCCTGACTGCATGGGGTGCCTGGGAGAACTAGTCGTGACACTTACTGGGTACCTGCTCTGGGCCAGCCACTGTGCTAGCCAGAATACTCTGCTTCCTGAGAGAATATATGTCCCTTGCACTCTCAGCGGCCACTCTGCCCAGCATGGATGGGGCCTCAGGTCAGCTCATGTGTTCTGTTGGAGCCCAAACCACAAAGGGAGCTCATGGCCTGCATCTGGTGCACTTCCATGCACACAACACCTAACTGCCTGAGTGCTTGCTGGGTGGGTGTGGGGGATAGAAGGGGACAAACTGGGGTGGCCAGAGCACCCCAGTTTGGCAGGTTGGCAAGAAGAGGCTTGGGAAAGTGGCAAAGCTGAAACCCCAAGGTAGCTGTCCTAATACAGGGATGGCTAGAGTCTCTGAGTCAAGAAGGGAAAGTGGGGCATGCCTTAGGAGGAGGGAGGGGGGCTGTCACCTCCAGGTAAATCAAACGGGGGGAGACTTCCTTCCAGAAAGGGGTATCAGATGGCTAGACATTTGGAGAGGAGAAACTTCCAGGCTGGCCAGAAGAGTATTTGCCAAATCTGGTTTGAAAGCCTAGCTGCATGCTAAGCACCATGGACAAAACTCAGGATGGGAACCATGTTCAGGCTAAGCCTTTGATTATTGTTAACCATGGAGCCCTCTGACCTCAAGGTGTCTATACTCCATACCAGTAGACCCCAGAGAGCATGCCTGAGGTTAGCTTTTAGTGAGTTCTCTGGTGGCCCATGGAGGCTGTGGCTGGCTGGAGGGTTCAGCCTTCTGGAATCCCACAGCAGCCCCTTTACAGGATGAAGGGCTTCTTCTGGGTGACACAGGCACCCAGATCTCCCAGGGAATAGATCTGAGAATGACTCAGAAGAGCGATGTTCAAACAGATACTGGTGAGCATGTCCCTCTTGCTAAGCCTTCCTTCCCTGTGAAGGAAGGATCTGGAAGGGTTGGACTGCTCCAGAAGGATGAGGGAGGAATGCCTGTTCCTACAAGATGCCAGTATGACAAACTTTCCAGAACATGGGGCTGGGAATCTGCCCCCAGGGCTGCCTGGGTTCTGCCTGCCACTGTCTGGGATGCCCAGATCTTCAGAGGATCTGGGGGGTGGGGTGGGGTGGGCCTTCCTGACACCCACCTCCCTTAACATGCTGACATTCAGTAGCAGCAAGGTAAAGGGCTTTGGTGGGAGGATGAGGGGGGGTGGGTACGGAGGGAGGGGGCGGTGGGGAGGGAGAGGAAGTATTGGGAGGGCAAGGAGACTTATTTAGGAGGGCTTAAGTCTCCATGTCTTTCCATTTGCTTTTGGGTCCCGACTCCAACGTCTTTGGAGATTCCAGTCTGGTATGTCGGAGGCATTCAGCATTTGGGGAGCCAGGCTGGATGTTGAGGAGGGAAGTCTTGTAAGCTCCAGCCATAAGCCTTGCTCTATGGAAGCAGATGCCTTTAGACAGTGGGTGGTGGAGATACTGGGCTCCTTCCTGGGCCCAGCCCTGGCTCCCCTCCTTGCTCCTATGGAATTTGGTCTCCTGGCCTTGGCAAGTGACATCCCATCTTCTACAAAAGATGGGATGGCCATAAGAACCACCGGTATTCCCCAGATGGGCCTGATGAAGACAAGATGAAGTCAGCACTATGGTACACTGGACTCCAGCATTGGGAGGGAGATCTGGGAAGGGAAAGAGCCAAGGTCTTCTATGGGGCTGGGTTCCCAGGCATGGGCCAATTCCTCTCCTTGGGGTAGACCTCCCATTTTCCAAGAATATTAATGTTATAATCTTTTTCTCACGGAAGAATCCTATCTCCACCCAAGTCCTTCTTTTGATGGATCTCTGTCAAGTAGCCTCTTATGTCCCCAGCAACTACTTCTCAGTGAGCCAAACGCTTAAATAATGGTGGGGTGGGTATTGTTCAGCAAGCTTAGTGGCCTTCCTTGAAGAACTTGGGGAGATTTTTACCTCTCCTTAACTGGAGGCAGCTGCCAGGTGTGAGCCGCGGCATGGAGTGGGGTGGCCACTCCACAGGGCCTCTTTCATTTTGCAGCAGCTGCTGTGGGTTCACCCATTGGCCCAGCAGTTACTGAAGAGCACGTGGGCCTCTGTGGGTTGGCCTGGGTGGTGAAGGGGATGGTCAAGGCCTGGACCATGTACTCCTGAGACACAGGAGGCCTAGAACCAGAATCAGGTCGGTGGAGATTGGAAGAAGACCATGCCTCAGCAACACTTAAGCTGAATTTTAGGAGTTGGGTAGAAAAATAAAAATCTAATGAAAGAAAAAAATGTGATTAGTGGGAACCCAATGAAGCAGAACCCACAATTAACAAGATTTCTCTATAATTTGACGGCTCCTCTGAGAAGAACACACTCCTGAAAAGGGCTAATTATACATTTGTTTATTCAGTCCACGAATAGCATTGTGACAGCTGGTTCTGAACTGGAAAGGCCCTTTAGAGGGCATCTCAGCCCACCCTCTGCCTTATCAGCGATCTCCACCAACTAGCCTCTACACCGAGCTAGGTGACACTGTGGGCTCAGAGTAGGTTTAAGGAGGGAGTCGGGCTAACCCCAGCTGGGAAATTTGATGACATCTTTTGTGTCCAAAAGGGCCAATGAGAAAGTTTGCAGTTAAACACACATAGGAGTCAAGGGATAGAGGCATCAAAGAGGATGAGAGGAATTTAACGCACTGACTTGATTAGCAAGGAGGCAGGATTTCTAGTCTGTTCCCAGCAGGCCGAGAGGTTGCCACGACCCCCTCTTAGATGCATAATTTTAACTTCAGCCAAATCTGTATCCTATACCTCATGACATCAGAAAGAAGAAAGAAAACCTCATTTGTAACCCTGGCATAGAAACTAAGCTTGAATTAGTGTCAAACTTCTGTCTTTCAAAGTGATTGGCATATACTCACTGGGTTTCATTCTAGAAGATGGGGTGGGGTGGGTTGGGGAGGGGGGGTTGTGTGTGTGGTGTGTGTGTACATCCAAGGCTCAGTTTCTGGAGATGTGTTGTGCTCTGTGTTGTGCTATTTTTTGTTTTTGCTCTGACGTTGGATATTTGTGGGGTGCAGTAAGGGGACCTGGCTTGGGTTCTGATGGCCAAGCTCCTGGACACCTGCCAGCAAGGACATTCCCAGGGTGGGGGGAGGGGGTGGCAGGACAAGGAATAGGTGAAGTTACCCTAGGGACCAGAGTGTTCGCTTTCAAGGAGAACGTGGGGGCTCTTCCTGGGCCCCCTTGGGGTCTGCCTGCCCACCATGGCAGGAGAACGTATCTGAATGTCAGGCCCCAGGTGAGGTGGGACGCTACGCCACAGGTGGCCAACGTCACTGCGGAGAAGCGGTTTCAAAGCAGCCTCCTGCTGCTGTCTGTTCCTCGTGTTCGCTCCTCTTGCCTTCGGTGTGTATGGAGAAGACATCTTCATAAGTGGCCTTGGGACGCCATCCTGCAGCTTCACAGAATGTGACGACCATCAAGTGAATACCAGATGTAGATATTCTTACCGCAGATACCTGAAAAGTGAGAAAAAGATAATCTATATCACCAATGTTTACAGGTCTTAGTAGACATTTAGTTTATATAAAATGGACCTTATGCCAGCCACTGCATCTTTCTTTTGTAACAAACACATTAATCAGCCTAGATATTTTACTGTGTCTCGACTGGAAAATAATAATTTTCTGCAGTGCTGTAAATATTGCACTTTTCTATTCCCCCCTCATTAAAATCTCTGTCACATTTGCTACTGTGTTTTGGTTTTCCTTCAGAGGGAGGTTGGACTGGGGGTACATCGACCATCCTCTCCCACCACATTCTTGGAGAAGGCACAGGTGGACAACCAAAATCACATCCATTCCTACCTGCCTCCCCACAGGCCTGCCCAGGCTCCCTTTCTTGGAAAGCCCTAGTAAAGTGTGGGCTGGCCTTAGACATGCAGACAGCCTCCTGGACTCCACTTTCCTGGCGTGGTTATTTAGTGCAGGCTCACCCCAAGGCAGGAACCAAAGGTCAATGAATATCTTTTTGATAATGGAATGAAACAGAATCAAAATGAGCATTTGCCCATAACTGGGGTGAAGCTCTTGATTTTTGTTTTTCCTTTTTGGACAAGGAATCTTAATTCAAAAGATGAGGATGCATGTCCCCTTGGCCCCCATTTTTTAAAATCTGACTATATGAGGAAGAAATTAGGAAAAAATAGGTAAGATATGCTTTATATAATATGACCTTTATATCAAAGGTCAAATCTGTCCTTCAACCTGTAGTAGCTGCCAAAGGGTTACGGGCCCACAGACTCCACCAAGAGATTTCCTGGAACTGGGGTGCTAGGCCCTACCCTCAGAGAGGTCCAGGATGAGTTGAGAACCGGTATGAGCAGCAGGGACTCAGCACAGGGACCATACCTCCAGGACACCGGTCTTCTCCCTATTGCCCCATGCCGAGATGAATGGGAAATTTTAGCCAAAAGGAGGCCATATATTTAGGTGTTTGGGATCTATATCTGCAGAAAACCAGCATCCATTCTGCAAGTGTAGGATGTGAATGCATCCCCCAAGCATCCACTAGCTGTCCAGCCCTGTGGCTTACCCAGGCACCTACCCAGGGGCTCATCCTGGGGACAGATGGGCCTGACTCTTGGTAAGAACACTATGATTTACATTAAACCATTATGGCTTTTCCCCTAACAGTACAATCTGTTTCAGAAGCCAGACTTTTTTAGCTGGGAGTTGGCAAGTTTTTTTTTTTTTTTTTTTTTTTTTTTATACTGGGCATGGAACCCAGGGGTATTCATTCTACCTCTGAGCTATACTTCCAACCCCTTTAACATTTTTTTTTTTTTTTTTTTTTTTTTTGGTGGTACTGGGGTTCCTGGAAGCCCTTCTACCTCCGGGCTACACTCCCAGACCTATTTTTTACATTTTCATTTTTGGAAACAGGGTCTCCTAAGCCAGCACGTGCGGCTGGCTTCGAAGCCAGCGCGCGCGGCTGGCTTCGAACCTGCGTGATCCTCCTGTCTCTGCCTCCCAAGCGCGGGGATTACAAGCGTGCGCCACCACGCCCGGCACCCCTTTAACATTTTAATTTTTGTTTTGAACAGGGTTTCACTAAGTTGCTGAAGGCCCTCGCTAAGTTGCTGAGGCTGGCCTTGAACCTGCAATCCCCATCTCAGCCTCCCAAGTGCTGGGATTATAGGCATGCACCATCATACCCAATATCAAGTTTTTCCTGTAAGGAGTCTGATAGTGCATATTAGCTTAGTGCAATGACGATTCTGCTTTTGGGACAAAGACAGATGAAGTTTTGATGGCTGGGTTCCTGCATTCCAAAAGCACTTCACTTATGGGAACTAAGGTTTGAATTTCATCGAATTGTCACAGGTCACCAGAGGGCAATTCAAGTTCTTCCTCCAACCAGTGAATAATATCAAAACCTTTCTTACCTACTGGGCCCTATAAAAACAGACTGGTCCTGATTTGGCTTGGGGCTGATGCTATGCAGATTCCTGTTCTAAGCTCTTGCATATACATGGTCTCACTAACTCCCCCCATGCCTCTTGAGGTCAGAACTGTTGTTGGACTCAGTGCTACCATTTGTAAGAGAAAATCACAGAGCCAGCACTCAAAGGTGCCAGGGTCTGGGCTTTTCAGCAGCCATATTGTTCTACCTCTCAGGAGTAGCAAAGGCTCAACAATTCTCAGATGAGAGAAGTCTTACATTTATTCACCTTCCTGTGGTTTCCAGTGCTTGGCAACATTCAGAGCGGCCACCAGCCTGGTTGGGCCAGGCTTCCCTGACACTGGCCTATCTCTAACATATGGTACAGCACCACCAGCTCTCCCTCCCTGTGCCCAAGGGATGGGAGATGAGGTGGTCCTCCTACATCCCATGCCTCTCCAGACAACTTGCTCACCCTTAGGTCTTTATGACCCCTGCTTTGGGTTTGGATAAAGATAACACATAGCACCCAAACAGGACTTAAGCATACATATTTTTCATATCTTAGAGATGAAGTTCCCTTTCCTCTTTGAGTCTAGGTGGGTGGCAACAAGGTCTCTGCCTACTGGGAGCCATGGTGGAATGTTGAGTACCAGGTGGGCCTGCACCTAATGGTTGAGGAGTTGAATTGGTCACAGACCTATCTTCCTCCGTTTCTTCTTCCACCTTTCCTCCCACCTACCACATTCCTGAAAAACTCCAGTTTATACCATCAGTGGCCCCTCCCACATCTGTCTGGATGTCTAATCTGCATCTCAAACCTTCCCTGCTCACAAATAAATTCTTCCTCTCAAGAGTCAGCCCCAGCTCTCTAGCCATTCAGACCAGAGGACTTTGAGGAGATCCCTCAGAAAAACTTGCTGGCTCTACTTTCTGCTTATTTATAGAATCTGGAATCGCATTCCTCCTTCCCCACACACTAAACCACTCTGGTCTCTGCTCTCACCTGGTTATAGAAACAAATTCCTGACCCCTCCCATTAGGCCATTTCTACCTTAGCAACCAACACGTCTATGTTCCTGTAAGCCAAAAACTGTTAAGGTTGAGAGTTTTCTGAGTTTTGGGAATATGTTTAAGAATGTCTGATATAAACCATAGCAAGTATACACAAAATTGATTTAGGGTACCTGAAGAGGGTCCCAGAGGGGAGAGCGGCCGTATATACACTAAACACCTGAAACCAAGGTGACAAAGAGTCCCCAGGACTCGACTATACATGACGTGAGGTTCCATAGGTTGTAGCCTCCCTTTCCTTAAATGAAAAGCCACAGGGCTGGACATGCCAGATCTCATGGGGTGTTTTTTGACTAATTTGCTTCTCACATGGGTACCTACGTCCAGATCCAGAGTGAGCAATCACAGGGACTTTCTTACTTTCTGGTGATTGACAACTCCCATGAGCAACCTGGAGAGGTGAGCAGTACCACTCACCGTGCCCAGACCCCCTGACACATTTCTTTATCTGCAGATGGTCAGGAGGATGTTATGGAGAACACAGCAGCTCATTTTAATGTATATTTACTTGTATGCTCATGTGCCAAGCTACATGCTTAGTGTTTTCCCCATTATAACTTAGCCTCTCATGTGTTTTCCATGGAATGTCAGTCCTGTAGGTGACCCCCACACATCATGCAATGTGGAAAATAAAAACAGCTTTGGGTATCACTGTATTAAGTCTCCTCCATTATCTTACAAGACCTCCTGCATAATTTATTTTCCTGAAGCAGAGATTTTGAATTGGTCAGCTTGTCATGTTTGACTGACATGTTTCCCCACATCGCCCATTCACATTCCTCACGCTCCCTTCCTGCAGCTCAGGACAGCTGTGCCCCACGTCAACCCTCTGAAAGCCACACATGGGTAGGTTGAACTTTCAGGTCCCTTGGGTGGGTACAGTCACCCAACTGGTTCTAGCCAATGAACCAGTGGCTAAGTGACACAAGTCATGTCCTGGCTAGAGTGCTCATTGTCAGGGAAAGACCTTTCAGAACTTTCCTTTGTTATAGAAACAGGCAAGTCCTAAGACAGAGGCTGCTAATCCCAGGACTTTGAGAGAATTTCTTTCAAGCCACTGTGCTGCTGGGTATATGCACATTCTGACCTTTGTTTCTGGGGACACTAGCTCTCCAGGTCATTAGTGCCCAACACATGATGATTCCAATAAATATCTGAAGCAATGGCTGGTTTACAACATATGCAAATAGGAAGGTCTCTGCAGACACACTGGCAGTGAGCTACCAGGGCAGGTCTTACTTTTCAGGCTAAAACATCACCCACTCCAGGATTATATTCAGCCTAGAGCCCCTTTTCTAAGGACATCTTTTGCATGTACAGCTCTTCCCATTTTATTTATTTTGTTTTTTTAATTATTTATTTTTTGGTGGTGCTGTGGATGGAACCCAGGGGCATTATACCTCCGAGTTGCACCCCCAGCCCTATTTTTTTATTGGTGCATTGCAGTCCTTTCCATTTTAAATGGGACCTTTGATTCTAATTCCTAATTGTCCTTTCTTTCTTTTTTTTTTTTTTTTTTTGGTGGTACTGGGGTTCCTGGAAGCCCTTCTACCTCCGGGCTACGCTCCCAGACCTATTTTATATTTTTACTTGGAAACAGGGTCTCCTAAGCCAGTGCTCACCGCTGGCTTTGAACCTGCGCGATCCTCCTGTCTCTGCCTCCCAAGCGCGGGGATTACAAGCGTGCGCCACCACGCCCGGCTAATTGTCCTTTCTTACAACAGACTGTGGAACACATCAGGGATGGTGACACCTTCTATAGTGAGGACCCAGAGAAGGCTGCTCTGATCCCCCTATCGCTCAGCTGACAGGAGGTAGAGGGGGCAAATTTGCTCCTTCTATGATCTCAGGCCATGGGGTCCTGGGAGTTTGTTCACTCTTCCCATGATAGGCAAGAAAAAGTATAGACAAGGCTCAAGGTGAGTGGGGCGCCTCACGGATGCCTGAATGTTGGCATCATGTCCCCAGCCTGCCTGTTCCAGGATGCCTCACATCCCAGGTGGTGTCAGGCACAGAGCTCTTCTCTCAGTTCCTGCTAGGGAAGAAAAAAAGGGAAGCTCCACTGGACCAATGTGGGATACTTATTAATTCCTAGAGCAGGCACCATGGTGACTGAACATATGAGTTCCTTGCCTGTGGCCAGGACAAGGTCTATCGCCAAGTATAGATTCCACCTATGGTGAAATACACCTCTTCCAATCCCTCAAAACCAAGAACCAGAAAAGCAGCCACAGCAAGGGACAGGGGTCCAACTAGACCCCCTGATATGGGCTTTAGCTGAAACCCCAGTCGCTGGCCATAACCACCTACTCAGACTGTAGCACCACACAGCCTCCTGGGTCCCTCAATCCACTATCAACTAAGCTGGGGTCTGGCAGTCCTTTAAAATTCATATCAAGTTCAGGCAGTTTCTTAGGTAAATAGCCATAATTCCCTTTGAGAAAGCTGTGAAGAGAACCCATCAGGTTGAATTCTGGGATGTGTTCTAGAGTATCCCTTCAAGGGACTTGGGCTTCCCTTCATTCTAGCGTTCTAGGACTTTGAATGGGTTCGAGTCCTGACTCTACTGGAAGGAGAAGGGGAAAGCCCTAGGCAAATATCCACGCCAGAGGCCACTCTCTATGGTAGACACAGCCCAAGGACATGTGTTCTGGTATAAATAACCACAAAAGCAGTCTCTCAGGGTGGTGCCTGGCACTCAGCCTGCATTCATTTTAGACATTACGTGTAAGATCACCATAGGTACCTTGACGTGGTACAGAAGATCCCACTTTACACATGGACCCTGTGTTGCAGCGAGACTAGGTAGCAGTACCTTTCATGTCTGTCCCATGGGGATGCTCAGGAAGTAGGCCACCCTTCCCCCAGGGAGCTCTGCCAACCCTGTGATCTTCTCTGTGGGACCTTCACAAGGCTCAGGTGAGAGCCAGACTGAAACTGCTTACTTTGGGGCTCTTTGGGTTAGTGTATCAACCCAAAGATTGAGGCTCAATTGAGCTGGGCCACATAGGCAACCCCACATCTGAGTTGACAGTCAGCATTCAGACATCCTGCAAGGGATGCCAGCAGTCAAGTTCTGGACCATGTCACCCTTGAGGCCAGATTCATCCTGGCCCTACTAGCTGATGGTAAAAACCAGCGAATCTTTTATAAGCCACCATGGGCTCATATGCAATGTCAGACTCTACTGGCCCAAGTTGAATTCTGGGGTGGCATTTTTATCTTCTGCTCCAGATCCCTCTTTACTTTATCCACTCTGTGTGTCTGGATGTGAACCTGTGGTGTTTCCATTTAGGTGTGGCCAGTGAAGAGCTCCAGCAGGAGGCTGGAAGAAAGGCATGGGTTTATTCCCTCTATTGGCCCTGTGAAAACCCTGCGGTCTGGTTTTTTTTTTTTTTTTTTTTTTTTTCTGAACTGAGGGTACCAGCCTCTGGTTTCCAGATTTGGAAGTGTGCCCTGCCATTCTCAATCCTTGGTACTACCCTATCTTTGATGGTCTCCCTGTTGTATTCAGGAAAGAGTCCCTTCATTAAGTATCTGCATCTTACCCAATGGGAATGTTATTGGTGTTTACACAGACATCAACATTCTTGATCAGAGGCACAGCATGGTGAGCATCAGCCCAGTTTCCAATCCTTGGAGCTCTTGCTTGGGCTCACTTGCACAGTGGACAATAGGGACAACTGTATGTAGTAGCCCTTGTTTAATAGACAAGTTGAAAACATGCCCAAAGTCATGCAGCCATATAGGAGACCCTGGTGCTGACTTCATGTAAAATACCAAATAGGCCAGCATGCCAGTCAACAGAAGGCAGATAAAACACCATGGACATATTCAGCACTGGCTTAGTCCCTTGTATACAAAACCACACATTTATTGAATATCTAAGGTAGGTTCAATTTGAGTCATATTTTAAAATTCAATTTATTCAAGAAATAGCCATTGAAAGCTTATTTGCTAGACACAAATGAATTAAGCATCAATGTGCCATTAAGAAGCTTATGTTTTATGGTGGGTGAGTTAATAAATGTAAGAGATATATGATATGGTGTGTTTGCGCTCCTTCTGTGCCACAACAAACTCTTCAGAGAACAGAGATGTGTAGTCTTGGGAGGGGAGGTGGCTTGGCATACATCTGGCAGCCAGGACTGACTTGGTGATGGAGGGAGAGAAGTTATCTAAGCAGGGCACCAGCTGGAGTTAAGGCACGAGTGGAGCATAGATCTTGTTCAGGACCCACGGAGCTCTGTGGCTGGACACTACCACCTCCTCTTCCTCACCTCCCACTGTAGGAAGGAAGTGGATCAGAGGCCATGGGAACACCTGCAGAGCTGTGCTCAGGAGGTAGACTTTTGGCTGCTGGTTCTCCCCTCTCCTCATACCCCATGGCCTGTGGCAGTGAGGCTGGTGTGCACCCTAGCAGGTGAGGTCATTAGCTGCCTCCCTGGCAGCTCTAGCCTGGAATGGTGCCATGCAAAGCCTTGAGATTGGGACTCAACCTGGAGTGCCTGCTTGGGGTGTTGGTTAGGTGGGGTGAGGAAAACGGTGGGGAGGGCCTACATTCTTGCTCAGAATGGATTGTGCTGGCTCACACAGCCATCCTGCCAGCCAAGAAGTCCCCATAGAACCATCAGATAAGTAAATCTACTTCCTGGGCTTCCTGCTTTGCCTGTTGTCATGGCAACGCCCCAGCACAGCACTAGGAATAGATGGTTGGGCGGGGGGAGATGGCATATTATAAAAAAATTATATATATATTAGCAGGTTGGGTAGGGGATTTCCCCTGAAGAATTCTTTGAGCAGGTGCAGGGCTGGGATGATGGCCAGGAGTCTGATGCCCTCCTCCACCCCATCTTCTTTTCGTGAATATTCTCTACTTGTCTGGAATGCTAGTCAAAATTTTGGGCATGAGGCCTTCTGCAGTTCAGGGATTGGGCTCACCTTCTATAGTTCACCTCTCAAAGGCAGGCATCAAGCAGAGTCAGTGGGAGACAGGTATGAAAAGGGTTATTGCAAGGAATTGGTTTGCATGACCGTGGGGCCTGCCTGCCAAGTACAGAATCCTCAGAGTGGTTCTCCAGGATGAGAAGGCTGGGATTCCCAGGCTAGGTCCAAAGCTGGTGCACACAGGTGGAGTTTCTTCTCCAGTAGTGAGCTTCAGCTCCGCTCTTAGAGTCTTTCAACGGACCAAATCAAATCTACTCAGGTTATAGAATGACTTTCCTTCTTTAAAGCTGACTAATCATGGCTTTGAATCACACCTATAGAATATCTTCATGGCAACATCTAGAGACAGGTTGAGTGACAGGATGGCAACCTAGCCAAGTTGACACTTGTGGTGTCACAAGGATGGACTTCAAACTGCTAGGAAAGAAAGATGTACTGTCAGGTTCTCAGTCTCCTGTCTCCACCCTCTGGACAGTGGCAGGCCCTCTGCACACTTGGCCTGCATGCTCCAATCTCAGCTCCAACACGGTTATTCTTGTGTTGAGGGTAAAGAACCAAGAAGCAGCCAGGTCTACACAGTCAGGGATGCTGTGGGGAGGGGGTCTTTGGAGGAACTCTAGTTTGATCTCTGCAGCTTTTGAATTCCAACTCCTAGGCTCTGTTCTAGGGTGACCTCAGATCCACTCTTCAGATCCATTCTTTGCTCACCTCTTCCCTGCCATGTGCCTGGAGAGGCCAACTCAACAGACTGTCATCCAGGATCCCTCGAGTCTCTAGTAAGAGTAGGCCAATTAGAGATGCCAGCAGGAAATGGAAGGAGAGACATAAGGCATGTATTAAACCTTGACCCCTTTTGCCTTGCCATGGAGAGGCAGTGATCCACCTCTACTGGAGATCTGGCAAAACCTACTACCCTGAACCACCCCCCACAAGCCCCAAAGTGGGCAAGGCTTCCCTCAGTTCCTAAACCCCAGTGTCTCACCATCCATCCTATTTTCCCCATCTTCATCTTTACTAATAATCCCTCATTAAATTCTCTCTATATTTGGGTATTCCAGCTGCTCCCCCATTGGAGAACCAGCAGATGGTGAGGCCTGGTGACCTGTAAGGCAGGGTCCCCCCAGGGTGACAAGGTCCTGGCAGCAACAGATGCAGGGTGTGAGTAAAGACATTTGAGGACATCATACCTGATGGGCCTTTGATGGGGTTGGTAGGGCCTGGACCCATCAAGTGTGTAAGGAAGAAAGGGAAGGGCTGCTGAACTTGCCCTGGTTTGCCTGGGACTTTCCTGCATTCCCCATATTGTGGTAATTCTCTCAGTCCCGGGAAGATGGGGCAGATAGTCACCTCACAGTCAAGTCACTCTGCTGTTGCCACAGAGGCTGTTCCACCCTGGAGAGATGTCCAGAGTCATCACCGGGAGCTCCAGCCAGGTTCTGCAGAGGTGGTGAGAAGGACTGAACCTTCAGAGGCTGAGGCCAAAGGGAAACTGGGTAGGGCCTTTCTCACCCTGCTCTACCTCGATGAATTGTGGTCTAGAAGGGCCATTCCTTCCACCAGAATGTAATTGCTTGGTAGATTATACTCTCAGGGCCCAACACAATTACTGCTCATTTAATAATCATTAACATACAATGAGTTAAGCTCTTCCTCTCTGCCTCTCACTGTAAGGGCTGCATTCCCCTGGGCATGCTTAATCGCTCTAATGATGATGTCAGCTCACAGGCCACCTTCCCTTGAAGCCTTCACAGGGAAGGATGGGCACAAATTTGGTATAATTAATGACACAAGGCAGGGAAGCAGACTGCATAAAACTGCCTTAGCATATGTCATGCCCTTTGCCTGGGCATCCCCTCCCTCCTAGCCACAAAGTAAGTGCCTAACCTTGCCCACTCAGACAGCAGCTGATTGTTCACTCCATACCACCTGGTCCTCAGGGGCTGGGCAGATGGCACCGAGCAAAAGCAATGTAGTGAGAGCTATGCTCATCTGTTACCCTCTCTCCCCCAGGATCCTCACAGCAGTTGGAAGGTGTCATGTGGATCACTTCCTCCCCCAGGGTTCACACCCAGACCCCTGGGGGAATTTTGAGGTGCTTGTGAGGATCTAGTTTCTCAAGGGAGCCAAGTGGTTGTTGGCTCTGAACCAAATCTAAGCCTCTGTGAGCTAACAACCTGGTGTCTACCTTCTCTGATCTGTGGCAACTCCAAAGACTGCCAGGATGCTGCTGCCCTCAGCCAATGTGAATTCATGAATAGGTTTTAAGCAGAGGAAAGTCCATGTCTGAATTCTTTGCCATGGACTATGAGTCCCTGCAAGGCCTGGCTCAGCTACCTCCCCAGGTTTCAACATAGCACAGCCTTCTCTTGGTATCTTGGGGACACCAAGTATCTTCTAAACTCAGGGCCCAGCCCTTGCTCTTTGGTCTGCTTGGCATGTCCCCTTCTGGGGCTGGATCAACTCTTGCTTGTCCTGCAGGACTCAGGCTTTCTTGATCTTTGCTCTCCTGCACCTTCAAGGTAAAACCAGTTTTCCTCTTGCACTCTCATAATGCCATGAACTTTAGTATTTGTGAAAATGTGTAAGAATACATTAACCAAGTAAATGGGCAAAGAGAGATCCCTCTTCCTACTCTGAATTTATGATCTATTGTCATTGCTAATTTCAGTGCTTGGACATAGTACTTAGCATCAGTAGGCACTCAATAAATGTCCAATTAGATAAGTATGATTTTCTCTTGGAAGAGAAAAATAGATATTTCGGGATAATTCTCTATGGAAAATGAGTTTTCTTATCCCTTGCTCTACCTTTGAACCTTTGACACTGCAAACATTTCTGTGACCACATGGGCTAGACACTGTTTTAAGTGCTTGGTGTATAATGTCTCATTTAATAGTCACAACTCCATGAGGTGGGTACTATTGTTATCCTGATTGGCATAGAAGGAAATCAAGGCACAAACAGTTTAGATAATCTTACATAACTGAGAAGGCTATGGACAGATTCAGGTAGAAGATAGCAGGTAATTCCTTCAGTTATTCAATTTGGTGACCATCAAAAAGAAGAAGTAGGCTGTCCCAGTCTATAGATAGTCAAACATTCAAACTTTGAGCATCTCACTTTAGTCCAGATGTCTTCTTGGATATCAATCTACTAACGTTCTCTAACAACCATTGAAGAGCAAATCCCATGAGCTTGCCTTTGGTAGAAATATAAGCCCCAAATTAATTTTACCTTAATATTTGATTAAAGACATAGGCAAGATTCATTTAAGAGTTGATAGAAATATCTTTAAAATTTTTATAATGAAGATGTTCATGCAAATCCATGCTAGTATAGGATGTGGCCACTAGATAGTAATCAAGACCAAGAAGCCTTGTGGAGGGGGAAAAGCCAAGGGTAGCAAGAAGAGAAGGGGAACTGTCTGCCTGGGGGTTAAAGTTCCACTGGGGCTAAAGCCATTGGTATGAAGTCAGCATATCACAAAAGTTCTCTAAATATGGCCCCTACAGAGGCCAAGTGCAGTGACAAGTTAAAGGAGACTTGGAGCCCCAAAATTCCAACCCTTCCATGCCCAGATGTGGATTCTGGCCAAGACCTATGGGTGTCACCTCCTCAGAGCATCTGAGGCAGTGTTGGCCAAATGGCGGTATGAATGGGGACTTTCAAGAATCTGACCACGAGACAAAGTTAGGATTGCAAGTGATTTCCTGAGGGATAATGTATGTGGGAAATAACATAGGAAGGAAGCAGCTTTGGAGAGAGAATGTCTTCAGATCACAAGCAGGTCTGGCAAATACCAGGTCAGTGCAACATGGAGCTTCAGAGCAAGGATGGCTCCTTAGAGGAGTCATGCTGGACAGGAGCAGTGAGAACAGAGTACCTCACAGCTGTGGGATGCAGGGAGGCATGTATCCTCAGGCAAAAAGATCAAATTGCCATCAGCTGGAGGCTGGAAATCAGAAGTGCTTGCAGCCACATGGGAAGTTCTTTCTCAAAAGCAGATCTGGGGTACTCTTCATGGTTCTCAAGGTAGGGAAGGGAAGAGGTACCAGGAGCTGTGTTCACAATCTTCCCTGATTACCCAGTCTGAGGCTGACAGATTATATTGCTGGGTGTCCACCTCAGGAAGACCAGTGCCCAAGTACAGAATGGCATTTGCAGAGATCATGGAAATATATAAGTATATTTCCCTGCAATCCATTAGAGGAAACACAGCAAGACTCAGAACAGAAGTGCCTCAAGGAATCAATGGTTATTGCAATAATTTTCATTGACAAAATGTACCACATGCTGGGCATTTTCTCTTATAGTTTCTCCATATATTATTTCACAAGTCTCACAATAAGGTTACCTTCCTATCAATTTACAAATGAGAAATCAGGTTCAGATAGATGAATATATGTTAAGGTCAGAGTTTGTCCAGGATAAGTAAAAAGGAGGCATTAAAAACAAGGGGCTGGGGGGAGGCTGTCTGGACAGAAGGCCATGTGGGTGGAGACGCGGTAGCCATGCTAGCATGGGGTAAGTTGAGAGCTATGGGGGGAGGAGGGTGAGCCAGGAAAGAGAAAGGCTGGCCCAATCAGGTATGCCAAGGAGCCTTGTTCTCAGACCCCATTGCAAAGCTCAGCTGGCTGCAGAAAACCCTGGAGTAGCCTGGGCATCACCATGGGAAATAGGTGGGAGGAGTTGAGGTCACACATGGACAAATCCCATTCTTTAGTTTTTTTTTTCTGCCAGACCCTTTGGCAGAGAAAGCCTCCAGTATTACTGGGTGATTCAGAAATCAGAAGCCAGCCCCCACAGGGTTAGTGAACTTCTGACAGCTCTGATAGTGTGTACTTGATATATATCCTGTGTGGTACCACCTAAATAATCTCCCTGGGTCCTTTTCCCACTGAGCAGAGAGAATTGTGGTTCTATCACTGACCACAGCCCTCTCTGTGAATCATACGACTTAATCATTACCTGTGTACTCAGTGCTCCCTGTCCTGGGAGAATCAGAACATTGTACTCCTAGAAAGACTGTCTCTTTCTGTGACAAGCTTTCCCAGGAGTGCTCACCCCTATCCTTTGAGGAGATTCTTCTTGGCAAAGATTGCAATGAGAAATTGCCATCAGGGATATTTCCAAGGCCCAACACAAACAGGCCCTAGAAAGGAGACTCTGCCTCTCAAATCTACTCAAAAGCACTGGTAGGCAGGAGTGTGGCTCCTCTTTTGCCTGTCCTGAGGCAGGTCCTCAACTAGAGGATGGTGAAAACCAGAACCACAGTCACATGAGAAGCCCATACAACCATGAGAAGATGAGATGGCATCCCAAATGGCATCCCAAAGGCACAGCCAAAGCCCACCACAGCTGGTTCTTTTGCCCCAGGGAAAGTTGCCCATTCCTTGAATTCCTCCAGCTCCAAGGGGTCAGGGATTTGCTTTGACCTGGCCACTAGATGGCAAGTGTGTAAACAAAGGCTCTTCTATAAGTTTGGTGTATTGTTCTGTCTCTTTCTTTTAACCACTAAATGTCAGAGAAACAGAGTCCCCGACTCCCAATCATCTTACACTCCTCTGTATGCTCCTGAATGGTGATGAGTGAAGCGGGGTGACATGGGGGCTGCACAGAGGTAGTTTAGGCAACGGCCAAGAATAGAACAGAGACCCTGGTGGACTCTAGTTTTCTCCCCATGTTCTGGTACCTGGCCCATCTCTCAGGAAAATGGGAAAAATTAACTAACAATAACCTTATGAGGCAAGTGGAGGGGAGGTGATAACCCTGTCCCTGGTCCATGGTGGACATTCATTCTCATTTCCCACCTAGAGAAATGGAGCAAGCCATTCTCTGCTCCACAGAATGGCAAGGTCATTCCTGACAAGGGGGGATGGACCAGGCTGTGTATAAAGAATCTAGTGCTTGTGGATATGATGGAGACCCTGCTGGGGTTCCACATATCTCTACAACAGAGGCTTTTAGCTGGAGCTGATGGTGCCCTTCCAGGGGATATTTGGCCATGCCTGGTAACAGTTGTCACAGCTTCTAGGAGAGGATGCTATTGGCATCAACTGGAGAAGTCCAGAGATGCTGCTTAGCATCCTAGAGAGAATAATCTCATCTAAAATGTCAATAATGCTAAGTTTTGAACTCTGTTCTAGAGGACACGGAAGATAACTTGTTATACTTACTGAGTATGTAGTACATATCATATATATATTACATAGAGCTTCTCAGTTCCAGGCTCTAGGGCTTGCTGGGAGTCAGCTGCCTTCCCTTTGGACAGAAGGAAACTGAGCAAAGGTTTTCACTTAGAGCCTAGGGTATGGATCCATATTAAAGTTAGCCTATCCCCAAACCTGGGCACTTGATGGCCTTGTTCCTAGTCACAGGGGCCACACAATTGTGACATGGTTTGTACCACTACAGGGTGGGCTGATGGCAAGGTGCCAGTGCTGGTGGAAATGTCGGGAGAAGGAATTTCCTCTGGGACAAGATGAATCCTATTTTAGTTTAACTTAAGGTTTTGGAGAGGCAATACATTTATGGGGCTCAAAATTCAAATTGTGCAAGAGTATTTAAGTAAGACATTTCTCTCCCACTACTATCTCCATCTATGCAGCTCTTTCCACAGACAAGCAATTTGTCCCATTTTCTATGAGTTCTTCTAGAGATAGGACATTTTAAATTTTCTTAGAAAATTTCTTTTGTAATTTTTCTACAATGAACATAAATTGCTTGTTTAAAGCAGATAAGCAAAGAAAAACCAAGAGAGAATAAGATTGCCTATAATTCTCCTAGGAAAAAAAGTTCCCTTGAATGCTTTGGTATATAACAATTCTAATGTGCTCATAGAGAGCCCAACTTTCGTCTGGTGTAGACCTTCTGAAACAAGAAAAGAAACCCAGAAACCATGTAGTCAATGATACATTTGGCTGAAAAGTTTTTTTTTTTTTTTTTTTTTTTTTTCGGGTCTGGGGATGGAACCCAGGGGCATTCGACCTCCGAGCTACACCCCTGCCCTATTGTTTATTCTTTATTTTGAAACCGGGTCTCACTGAGTTGCAGAGGGCCTCACTAAGTAGCTGAGGCTGTCCGTGAACCGTGATCCTCCGGTCTCAGCCATCCCAAATGCTGGGATTACAAGTGTGTGCCACCACGCCCGGCTGGCTGAAAAGTTTTAAATGTTGAGTAACAATAGCACTATAAAAGTTAAGTCAGATAATTGTGGCACATCTGTGATCCTAGTGCTTGGGAGGGCAAGAGAGGAGGATCGTAGATTTCAGGCTAACCTCAGCAACCTAGCAAGACTCCGTTACACACACACACACACACACACACATATACACACACACACACACACACACACTTTTCTTTTTTGGTGGTACCGGGGTTCCTGGAAACCCTTCTACCTCCGGGCTACACTCCCAGACCTATTTTTTTATATATTTTTATTTGGAAACAGGGTCTCTTAAGCCAGCATGGCTGGCTTCGAACCTGCATGAACCTCCTATCTCTGCCTCCCAAGTGCGGGGATTACAAACGTGCACCACCACACCCGGCCACACACAACATCTTTTATCCCATTAAGATGGATAAGGATAGGAGAGGAAGAAAGCTGAGATTGTTCAATGGAGGAGCTATGTATGAATATGTGTAATAGCACAAATACAACATGATTAACCTGGACACTCTCTATTGGGGGGAGGAGGGAAAAGGAGGGGGAAGGGCATGAAGCATAATGTAAATGTACACCACTCTCAATATGTTCCACTTATAAAAAAAAATAAATGCCATTAGGCAAAAATGGTATTCAATTAAACAAGTATCCAAGAACACACACACACACACACACACACACACACACACACACACACAAAGATGTATGATTACAATTCACCAATAAAAATCATGCATAAGACATCCAGAGACTAAAATAAATAGTTCTACCAGGAGAAACAAACAAACCAAACAAAAAACAGCTGAACATGTAGCTCGAAGGTAGAACACCCCTCAGTTTAATCCTGATTACCATCCCCCACAGAAGTCAGATAACAGCCTGAGGGCTTGAGATGATTTCCCTTTTATCACTCATGTAATGGGTAGCAATCTTATATAACTCTGGTGAAAAGGTGAAAGTTAGCACATTAGGAAAACATATTTCCTCTCCTGCACAACCTAACTTCTTCCTCCTGCCAACCTTAAAAAGTTTCCTATTTTAGTAGTTTTAATGTAAGAATAAATGCAAATAACACATTTTTATACTTTTACATTTAAATCTTTGATCTACCTGAGGCTCACTTTTGTAGATGCTGTTATCTTAGTAGTCATAGCTCGGCTTTCTTCCAGATTGGGGGGGCAGTTCTACCATGACCATCGATAAACTAGGCAGTACTTTTCCCATGAGTGGAAATACTACCTTTCTCATACAGTAAGCTCTCCAAAGTACTCAAAATGGTTCTTCAATAGACTAGTGTGAGAATTTTCACATATACAGACACATAAATCTTAACATTTAAACAAATATCCATTTTTAAGTCTGTATAACTAAGCGTCCTTCCCTAAACAGTAAAGATCCTCAAAGTACTCAATAAGTTCTTCTACACAATAGTGCCAGAAGAGTTTACACACACACGCACCCTAGTGACTTTGATAAAGTTAAATGTGAACTATTAAAGATTTAAATTCAGCCTTCATAGGCCGGGCGTGGTGGCGCACGCTTGTAATCCCCGTGCTTGGGAGGCAGAGATAGGAGGATCACTCAGGTTCAAAGCCAGCCGCGCGCGCTGGCTTAAGAGACCCTGTTTCAAAAATATAAAATAGGTCTGGGAGCGTAGCCCGGAGGTAGAAGGGCTTCCAGGAACCCCAGTACCACCAAAGGAAAAAAAAATTCAGCCTTCATCACATAGTAAGCTCTGTAAGGAATGAAAATCAGTTCAAAGTAGTGTTAAAAGAATTTTAAAAAGGTAAAAATTATCAATTTTCTTCAATGAGCAAACTGAGGTGGTACAATCAGTTTGAGGGAGAATAAAAAAAAATCATTTTATAGACCCAAACTATAGAAATGAATGCATACTGGAACTGAAATGGGTTTATTTGGGGGGAAGTGGAGGACTCATTTGCGTTCCTAAAGTCATTTTTGTCACAAATATATCAAAGTCAATCACTAAGCCAAACATGACAGGGAGGTGGGAGGAAATGGGGTAGGAAGTGGGGAAGGGCTAAGTGAGTGATATGTGCACGTATGCCTCTACCACCTTGCACTCCAGTAAGGTGTATAACTACAACGCACCAATAAGTTATCTGTAACTCTGTTGTGAAATAGTTTAAGCAAATTAGAAAGCTCGGGTGTGTCATAGACCCACTCATAGTTTTCCAATAAAGCACAATGCTTTTCTGTCTCCCTACTTTTGATGGAAGTGATTCTCAAAGCAAAGCTTTCCCTTACAGAGAAAGCCTAGTCTCAGCCTTGGCTTGATCTTGTGTATAGGGACACAGAGGGTTAATTCACCCAATATGCCTTATGTTTGTGTTGCTAACAGTTTTCATAAAGAATCTCAGACTGGACTTTTAATAAATAAGCTCTCAAGAACTCTGAAGAATGTAAAGAAGTTTGGAGCACAAAAGTGCCCTGAATTAGGACATAGCTACCTTTTCCCTGAAGAGCACACTGTGGTGGTTTCTTAGCGTGGTGGGCAGTTGAGAAGTTGGTCATATACCAGCATCACAGCCCACATCAGAGCTCAGGAATGCCCACATCACAGCTATCACCAGCCACTCCTGCCACGTATACAATGTCCCAGTGAGACAAAATGAACTGCTTAGGAGACCCAAAGACAGTCTTTTTGTGGTATATAAAAATAGGTAAAAAGATGTAAACTTTTAATGCATGTTTTATGCTCTCATTTACTCATAAATAATCTTGGCATCCAATGAGTACCCATAAATTAACTCAATTTCATATTGGCCCAAGGTTTTAGGCTACCTAAAGATCTTGGAAATTATTTTGAAGTTGACCAGCCACAAAATATTGACATATGCAAGATCATATTGGCTTGATTTACATTTTTATAGTCTTTTTTTTCATTCTTTATTTATTTATTTATTTTTTTATTGGTGCACTGTATTCATACATCATAGTAGGATACATACTTTTGTAGACATACATGCACACTTTTCCCAGTCAGCCCCCACCCAATCCCCACCCCATTCTCTCCCTATCCCTCCCTCCCATGCTTGGCTTAGTAGTTGACATCTAGTATTATGGCAATTTATCTAAAATTAAAAATGATAATCTCACATAACAGTTTCATTTGTCTGATACCAAGCTTTTGATGACTTAAAGATAACATTTCAATATTTCTTTTTGCTTTCTTTCTTACCAGAGAATATTTTTTTCTATTTTTTAGGTGAAACTATCATATATTTATATATATATTTTTCAGAAAAAAATCTATCCTAATATGGAATATGGACTCTAGATACCCAAAATGATCTTGAAAAAGAACAAAGCTAGAAGATATATATTTTCTGATTTCAAACCATATAAAGCTACAATAATTGAAACAGTGTAGTACTATTCTAAAGGCAGATATATAAACCATTGGAGTTAAATAAAAGCCTAGAGCTAAATTCTTCCCTATATTGTCAAGTTATTTTTGACAAGGTTTCCACGAACATTTGGTGGTGAAAATGATAATCTTTTAACTAAATATTGTTAAAAATAATAATTACATGGAAAAGAATAAAATTGGACCCTTACCTAATCCCATATACAAATATTAACTCAAAATAGATAATAGACCTAAATATAAATCTTAAGACTATAAACTTTTAGGAGAAAATCTGGGTCAAAAAACCTAACAACATTGAAATTGGCAGTGATTTCTTGGTTATGATTTCAATGGCACAGGCAACAGAGGAGTATACAGACTCCCTAAAAAATAAAAAAAATTGTATATCCAAAGACAATGTAAACAGAGTTAACAGTTACTAATAGAATGAGATAAAATATTTCCAATTGCTATATCTGAAGGTATATTAATATTCCAACTAGAAATCCTAAAAATGAACAACAATAAAGGCAAACAATACCCTTTAGAGATAGGTAAAAGACTAACATAAATAATGAATCTTCACAGATAACCAATCTTAAACATATAGAAATCAATTTCTTTAATAAGCTTGTCTTGGTTTGTGAAGAACATATTGAGTAGAATAAATGTGTATGCTTTTATTATATTTATTTTTTCATTTTTGCATCTACTTTTTATTATAGTCCATGAAAAATTAGAAACTGATACAATTATTTAATATTTCATATCTAAAATTTAGCTTTTTATCAAAATTTGTCATTTAAGACCTAAATGAAAACTGAATGGATAGGTAACTCTTTACATAATATTTATTTTATTTGAATTTTTATTTTTTCATTATGTATCAAGTATTTAATGTTTTATTGCTCTTTTAGTGTTCCATTGTCTAAAAATCCCACAGTGTATCACATATTTTAGTTTAGGAGAAAACTGCTAAACTTTTCCAAGGTTATTATACCATTTAAGCATCACCACTAAGCAATTAATGATGATGATTCCAATTTTTTCTCACTCTCACCAACACTTGCTATCATAACTCCAGTTTTGCCTTGTAGAATGTTTAACATGGCATCTCACTGTGGTGAAAAATTGTATTTCCTTGAAAACTGCTGATGAACTTTTTCCATATACTTAGTGGGTATTACTAATGCATCATTTTTTAATGAAGTAAGTATTTCTTAATTTTATTGAGTTTTTTTTTTAGTTACACAGGTTTTTTTTTTATCTCCTGGGTATTAGATACACCTTAATAGCATCATTAGATGAGAATTATTTTTGCTTAAATTTAGTTTCTATTTTTTTCCTTTATGGTTTGTAGATTTTATTTTTTTATTATTATTTTTTATTGGTGCATTGTAATCATATATCACATTGGAATACAAGACTTGAGAGGATATACAAGCACACATCATCCAATTAGCCCTCATCTAGCCCCCATCCCATTCACTCCCCCTCCCTCGATCCCATGCTTGTTTGGTGATTAACTTTGATACATTTGTTTGTGTACCTCCTGCGAGGCTCTGTCCTCCACTATTCCATACCCTCTGATTGGTCACCTTAATTGCTTCACTCTAGGGCCCTTTCTATAGCTCGACCTCTTCCTGTTGCCCCTTTCCTCCTAGTTTTGGCTGATTAGGGGAAGCATCTGATTTTTATTTTCTGCGATATTTCTCTGTGCATGCCGTGTTGCAAGTACCGATCCCACTCTTGACGGCCCCAGTAGTGGCCTGGCTACCCGGTGGACTGATCCAGACCTTGCTGGCTCAAGCAGTGGCCTTGCCTTATGGGAGGCCTCGATTCTGGTCTCACTGACCTGACACCAGCCTAACCCCTCAGCTGGCTCCGATCCCGGCCTCAGAGGCCTCAGTAGCGGCCTTGCCTAACAGCAGGCTCCGATGCTGGCCATTGACCCGGCACCGGCCTAACCCCTTGGCAGGCTCTGATCCCGGCCTTTCTGGCCCCAGCACCAACCTAACCCCTCGGCAGGCTCCGATCCCTGCCTTGGAGGCTCCAGCACCAGCCTTGCCTCACAGCAGGCTCCGATCCCGGCCTCACTGGCCCCAGCACCAACCTAACCCCTCAGCAGGCTCTGATCCTGGCCTTGGAGTCTCTAGCACCGGCCTTGCCTCATGGCAGGCTCTAATCCCAGCTTTACTGTGTCCATCTTTACTGTGTCCTCACCCCTTGGCAGGCTCCAATCCGAGCACCCTCTTCGCCCAACCAATTGTCTCACGTTCTCAAGGGTGTGTGGTGGTAGCATTGTGCCTCTGGGGTTATTATTCCAAAGGTTCCAGGTGTAATGCATCAGATCTCTGCCTCCCCTGAGTACTGGCCACTGCCATTACCACTGCCTCCACCATTTCAAATCTTTCCCAAGCTCTTTTTCCACTCTGAATGTTGTCCAGTGTTCCTAAGCATGCGTAATGGTAGCATTTGACATTTGGTGTAATTTCTCCCAAAAAAAATAAGGTTGGTAGGATCATATTTCTGCTTCTCCTGAATACAAGTCTCCACCGCCATCACGGAGACCGCTTTCAACACCGCCTTTCTCCTTGGTCTCCACTAAACTCTCTCCTTACAGGTGATGTCCAAGATTCTTAATAATATAGAGAAACAGCAGTCCTCCTTCATGGGGAATTTTTCCATAAGTTCCAGTGCATTTGGATAAGTTTTGTCTGCATCTCCAATATCCTGGCATCCGCCATGGCCTTCTTAACCCCTCTCCGATATTTTTCTTTTTTCTTTTTCTTTTCCTTTTTTTTTTTTTTTCCCAATAAGAGAAGACAGTATGTGTGGTTTGAGGAGGTAGTGGGAGCAGGCACTCAGTAGCACTGTGACCCAGCCCGGTTTCCCCATGGGTCCAGCGTGCTCTGCACTACTCCGCCTGGGGCCCAGAGTCCTGCAACCCAGACCCCGGCTGTTCCGGGGTCCGGCGTGCCCCGCCTGACCCCTGCCTGGGACCCAGGGTCTTACTGGGCCCAGTTTCTCCCAGGGTCTGGCGTGCTATGTGCAGTCCGGCCCGGAGCCCAGAGTCCCGTGACCCGGGCCCCGGCTAGCGTGCCCTGTGCGACTCCTGCCCGGGACCCAGGGTCTTACTGGGCCTGGTTTCTCCAGGGGTCTGGCGTGCTACATGCGGTCTGGCCTGGGGCCCAGGGTCCCGCGACCCAGGCCCCGGCTGTTCTGGGATTCCGGCATGCCCCATGCGACCCCTGCCCGGGACCCAGGGTCTTACTGGGCCCAATTTCTCCAGGGGTCTGGCATGCTACGTGCAGTCTGACCTGGGGCCCAGAGTTTTATTATATTTAACACTGATAAATTATTAGTTTAAGGTGCTGATAATTACCTAAATAATGTACACCTGTTTAGAATATTTGAGTTGATTTTTAAAAACATTAAAATAATTTATGTCACAAGATTTAAGTGTATAGTCTAATGTTTTCAGTATGTTTATAGGGTTTTACAAAAATTAATTTTAGGACATTTTTATCACCCTTAAATCCTATTCCCACACTGAATAGTCACTTCCCTCAGCCCTAGGCAACCTCCACTGTCTCCATTGATTCACCTATTTTGGACATTAATACAAATGGAATCAAGCAACATGTGCTCTTGAGCATTTGATTTCATTTCTTGGTAGGTTAACCTGCACAGTATCACATATCAGCACTACATTCTTCTTTACTACTTAGTAGTATTCCATTGTATGCCTACACCACGTTTTGATGATCTAGTCAGTTGATGGACATCTGGGCTATTTCCCCTTTGGGGCTCTATGAATGAGGCTGTTATGAACACTCATGTAAAGTTTGTGTAGACATATGTTTTCATTTCTTTTAGATAGATACCTTGGCATAGAATTGTGGGATCACAGGTAACTAGCTCTACCATTCTAAAGTCTCACCAGCAAAGCACAAGAGTCCCCAGATCTCCATGCCCTCATTATCTGTCTTATTTATTGTGGCTATTCTGGTGCTTAGCAAATATTCTTACTGATTTGTGTTTCCCTAATGACTAATGATTTTGAGCATCTTTTCATGTGGACATATGGCTTGGAGACATGTCCAAGTCTTTCACCCATTTTTATGGGTTGTTTCTTCATTATTGTTGTAAGAATGGCTCATGATGGCAGGGAGGAGAGAGAGAGAGGGGTTTAGAGCTGATACTCCAGCTGGGTGGGGCCAGGACACACACATCCCACATCCCAGGGCCCGACCTCCAAATATGACTGCCTCCCGCGTGTGAGGTATGGGGAATACTTTACTTTCAAACCACAAATGAGTACCACATGATGTTTCAGCATACATATGTACAGTGAAATGATTCTCATTGTCGAGAAATTTAACATGTCCATTCCTTTGTAAGGTAACTAAGTAGTGAGAGCACCTAAAATTTTAGCAATTTCTGGTATACAAATGTTATTAACTATAGCCCTCATGCTTTATAAAGTCAGCTATTAACCCTACAGAGTTGACTTTGTAGGATGCAAAAAAACCCCCAAACAAACAATATACCAAAGTCTATAACTTTGCTGAGTTCATTCATTACTTCTAACAGATTTTTTGGTTGGAATTTGTTAAAACATTAGGTTTGTGCAACCACTTTGGAAAACAGTATGGAGGATTCTGAGAAGAATGGGAATCAACTTATCATATGATCCAGCAATACCACTTCTGGGTATCTACCCAAAAGAAAGGAAACTAAACTACCAAATTAATGCATGTGTGTATCTATGTTCATAGCTGAACAATTCACCATCGCCAAACTATGGAACCAGCCAAGATGTCCATCAACAGATGAATGGATTACAAAACTATGGGATATGTACACAATGGTATTCTACTTGGCAACAAAGAAAAACACAATTATGTCATTTTCAGGGAAATGGATGAAACTGGAGAACATTATGCTAAGTGATTATTAGTCAATCAAAAAATAATTGGATGCTCTCCCTAATATGCTAAAGCTAGGGAGAAAATGGGTCATAAGAGGAACTCTATATGAAGATGGAGACACTATAGGTGAGCAAATAAGGTAGCCTGACTGAAGGGATGGGAGGGGGGAAACGGGAAATTCTCTAATATTAATGATGTACATTAACAAACATATCAAAGTCAGTCACTAAGCCAAACATGTGGAGGGGGAGGGAATGGGACAGAAATTGGGTAAAGGCTAATGGGGTGTTGTGTGCATGTATGCCTCCACTGTCTTATACTTAAGATGTATGACTATAATGCACCAATAAAAAATTTAAGTTAGGTTTTAAATTTAATCCATTTATTTTGAAATTTATTGGTTTGAATTCCTATGGAAATATTTATATTTGCCTTGAATCATTGAGACCAATTATATATATTTTCTTATCTAGGAAAACAATGTCTTGCCTTTGTTCCTACCATTCAATAAGTTTATGTAATATATTACATATAGGTCTTGAACCATTATTGGAAGATTTCTAGAAATCATATAGGCTTATCACTATTAGTAATAATTTTTGGTAGGTTGCCTTTAAAATGTGTAATAGCAAACATACTACATGGAAAAAATAATGAAGACATTTTCATTAAAACCCAGAACAAAAGTGTTTCTGTTGAATTCTGTTATGTATAATTTTGTTTTAAACCAGGAATTGCTGCTAAGTGGTATGAAGTACCAATTAGACAGCCATTGACAATCTTTTTATCTCATTTGTAATATGATCTATTATGTAGCAACAGACTAGGACACCCAGTATTGAAATTTTTGTATTTTTGGACTAAAATCAACTTTGCTGTTGTATATTGGTGGTGTGGGCTGGGTTCCATGGAAACAGATACTAAGATGGAGATTTATGTTCAGCACTGGTCCAAGGGGAAGATATAAGCAGAATGGACAGAAGCTGAATGATCATCCCCACAGGGAGCTCAGAGTAGACAGCACAGCAGCCTTGTCCTGGGTTGAGGCAAGGTAGCCAGGCCTTCGTACTTCTGAATAAACTAGCAAGCAGGTATAACCTGGGACCTTGGGAAGGCAGCCCAGGTTAGCTAAGATCAGCATCCAGGGAGGGACTCAGCTGACAGCTATCAGTCTCTGAAGTTCACATCATTTGGGAATAATTCATTGAAGAGGGGGCTGGAGAGATGTGTGCATGCACCATAGCATCTGCTACAATTATTGTTTTGTGTTTATACTCAATCTATTTTTCCTCCTCTTGGGCACCTCTCTTCTATGTGAGCCCTGCCCTTCCACAAAGTGGGCTGTCTGCCTAATGTTGTGGTTCAGTTAGATTTTTGCCTCCGACAAAAAATTGCATCACTCAGCTTCACCTTTGTAGTGAAGCTGATATTTTGGGACTCCACCTGCTTCATAAGCTATGTGTGTGCTGAGACTAGTGAGAGTGGGGGCATTTATTAGATGCTCCTTAGAAAATCCCTGTGCAGTAAAGAGTGTGTTCCTCCAAAATATATGGCAAAGCCTAATCTCCAATATGATAACATTAGGAAGTAGGGCTCTAAGGGAATTTGTATCTTTATAAAAAGCCAGAGAGCTCTTCAGTCCTCTTTGCCATGTGTGATAATAAGGTGGCCATCTGCAACTGAGAGGGCCCTTATCAGAACCCAGCCATGCTGCTACCCTACCTTAGACTTCCAGCTTCACAAACTGAGAAATAAACTTGTTTGTAAGCCATCCAGCTATGGTAATGTTATAGCAGCCCAAATGAACTAAGACGCTGTAAAATTTTTTTTTACTTTGCTTTTTCACTATTCAATAATCTGACCCAGATTACTTTTTAAGTTCTAGGTTACTATTTTTTTGGGGTGGAGGATAAAGTACCTTGCATTTTTATTTGTGCATTATAGTCATACATCTTAATGGAGTACAAGAAGGTAGAGTCATACATGCACATCACTCATTTAGCCCTTCCTTCATATTTGGCTTACTGTTCTTAAACAGATATATTTAATCAAACATTTTTACTATATCTATTCAGAGAATACATAAATTGAATGTTAAAACTAGATTATGCTTGAATATATATGTGGATTTCAGGGGTATATTTATATATCATCCATCTAGTTTAATCCTTGCAGTAGTATTTGGATACTGTAATTAACCCAATTATGATGATGCTTAACTAGCTTCAACACTGCTTTGAGGGCTTTTTCCTTTATTGGTACATTATGATGCATTTTTATACCACTAGTTTTTTGAAGGCTACATGGGAAATAACTCCTAAGGTTGTACTTACCTAACTTGTCTTGCTTTCAAACATGAGCAGCCAGAATTGAAAGCACAGCGAAAGAGTTCCACATAATGGAAGATAAAATATACATGATTTGAACTTAAGAAACCCCGAACACGCAGCTATCTGATTGGGCTAAAGAAATTCTGCTATATGGGCTGGAGGAAAAAATAAGAAAGGTCAGCTACATGTCACCTATGAAAAACTCAGACTTTTATCCTTGGGAATTTTATCTTTAACCATCTGTTTTTATGGTAGGATGATATAAACAAAGCTGGGATAGATTTATTGATTTCAGACACTGTATGAAATGGAACCAAGAGCTATTTTGTATTGATAAGGTTTCTACTTTACAATGGAGACAAAATAGTCAATATTAGAGGGCTCAGGACATAGATTTACAATAAGAATATATTCTAGGTTTTAAGAATGATCAAATACACTCATATGTGACTCTTTCCCTCTCCCAAAATTCTGCTTAAGTGGTCAATCTAACAAAATAATGAAGTCTTTAGTGCTGGAATATTCTTGGGGAAAGTTTTTTTTTTGAAGATTTAAAGAAGTTTATTAAAAAGATAGAAATATAGAAAATAGAAATACAGAAAATAGTTACAGCCCATGCCTAAATGGCATGAGTGGGGAGAGAGGCCCTGGCCAACTCACCACTCCCCGGGAAAGTTCTTTTTTGAAACTCAAATGGTGAAAGCAGGAACCACTGCAGGACCAGTGCTGAAAGGGAACTTGCTTTTCATCTGTCTCCTTATCCTCATGGCACAAGACATTCTACAGATGCTTGGGTGTTTAAAACAAAGTAGAGAATTAGTCTGATCCAGCACAGCAAACACTATCCCACAAAGTGGAGTTATGAGAAGATGAAAAACTAAGTGGACTAAAGGATAGATACATTGAGGGGTTTTTGCCCATTTTAGCTGAGTGTTTCAGGTGTTTGTTACCATAGAAAATTACTTTAATCCTTTGTGGCTTCAAGACATGTTAGATTCTTCTGTTTGGGGTTGATTGGGCTGAAGGGCTGGCCTCACTGGGCAGAGTCTGTATAATTGAAGGTTTATGTTTCTGCCAAGTTGTAGTGTGTGTGTGTGTGTGTGTGTGTGTGTGTGTGTGTGTGTGTGTACGCATGTGTGTTTATCTAGAGATAGGTGAGACAAAGAGTTTCAGAACCTGTCTCATCTGATAACAGAGGCTGGGACATCCAGAATATGCAAGCTGGACCAGTAGCTGTAGACCCAGGGAAGAGACAAAGTTCAAAGGCTTCCAGTGTGGATACCCAAAGAGATCTCATTTCATTCTAAGTCAAAAGTGTGTGGTCTGGAGAATCCCCTCTGTTCAGGGGAGGTCTTTTGTTCTACTTAGCCTTCAGTTGATACAAAGAGACTCATCCACATGTGCAGGGTATTCTGCATTGCTCAAAGTTTTCCAATTTAAATGCTAATCACATATACAAAGTAACTTTGTAGCAGAAGTCTACCTTGGCATTTGATTGAAGAACTAGACACCAGCCCAGCTGGGTTAGTCACACAGGATGGTGGCCCCACTAGGCAGGATTCTACTTTGGTCACCCACATGGTTGGCAGTGGGTACTGGTGAGATGGTGCACTGCTGTAGACCAGGGTTGGCTTATGCTGGAGTGGCCTCCTAATGGATCTTTGGGGCTGCCATTTCCAAAAGGAGTGCCTTGAGTGAGCAGTCCAAGTACCCATCTCTAACTGGAGAACTATTTCCCAGGTAAGTATGGCCCACATTCATTTTGGAATTTGGTTGGTCTTAAACTTCCATTGATGAAATTCTTGTCCCCCTCCTTCCACCCTGGCCTGAACTCTAGAATTTTCAGAGGACAATGGTTTATGAAACTGTCCTATTTCTTAGGATTGGAAGTAGACAAAGGAGAGCCAAGAATAAAATAGAGTGACACCTTCCTTCTTCAATCAGCTAAATGTCCCAGCGGTGGTCAGCTTCTTCATCTCCTAAGTTTCACTCCTATAACTCCCACTGACTGGACCAAAATGGTAAGCAGTCAGAAGAGGTGATGTCAGACTGGTCTCTAGAGTTTTAGACACCAGTTACTATAAAAATATGAACAGAGGTAAGTAGCCTTCTCAAGCTTATGCTTCTTACTCAGGTTTTAGAAGTTATACAGTACATTTAGTATTTCTGCATAAGATTTATAGTTAAGGAAATCATAATCATTAGGCTAATTTTTGGGTGCTGGAGGGAAGAGGAGAACTATTAGTGAGGTACATGAAGGGATCCCAAGGGCAATATTCTATATTTTAACCTGGATTCAAACATATGTTAAAACGAAATGCCCATACAGGTCATTAATATCCATCCATGTAGATGAGGTATTTCTCTATAAAAGACTATTAATTCTCAAACTCATCTATAAACAAAGCCTATACCTTTAGAAAATTAAATATGAAAACTTAGTGACACAAGTGTTTGTTTTCTATGGAAATGAGGCTAGTCCAATTTTCTCCTTGAATTATTTAGTTTAGAACTTTTTGTTGGTGCATTTTAGTCATGCATCTTAATGGAATACAAGATGGTAGAGGCATATATGCACACATCACTAAATTTATCCCCTCCAATTCCCACCCCATTCCCTACCTCCTCCTCATCATGTTTTACTTAGTGATTGACTTTGATATGTTTGTGAATTTACAGAATGTACATTAGAAAATTTCCCTCTTCCCCCTCCCATTCCACTCAATTACGTCACCTTATTTGCTCATCTATTGTTTCCTCTTCATTGAGAGAAGTATCTGTTTCACTAGATACTAAAACTTCATCAGAAAGATCACATATAATTTCCTCTTGACCTCCAAATGAACTATTAGAGAAACAAAGTAATTTCTGTAATTCTGTATAGTTGCAAATATAACCACAGATACAGAAATACAGAAGTGTGTGTGTGTGTGTGTCTGTGCATGGACCCAGTGCTGGTGATTGAACCCAGGGCTTTGTGTATGCCAGGCAAGTACTCTTCTATTGAGCTACACCACTGGCCCTATCTCTAACAGTTTTAATATCCATATACTCACACATGTGATTTTAAAAGTAGGATAATATGCATCATCTAGAACACTCCAAATAGAGGAAGAATGTGAGTATGGTAAAGGAAAGAGGCATACTGAGGAAGGACATGAGGATGTCGTAGAAGCAAACAAAAGATCATCTGCCCTAAGCCACTGCCTCCTCCTACTGCTGCTGGTTGTCAATGATGATCACTTATGCCAATTTTTGCTATTCCTGGCCTGGGTGGCCATATCCAACTTTTAGATTCTCTGGATTTAATCAAGCTGGCAGTCAGTGGCTCTCCTTATACTTCTACTTCCCAACTCTTTGGTTAATGCCCAATTCCTCATCTTAAATCCCCACCTACCTGAAAAACCAAGAGTAGTAATCAAATATAGGAAAATAAAGCAATGAGGGTGTCTTTCCACATGTCAGTTGACCACACACTGGTTTACATGTGTCATTTGTTTTTTCCTCAAGGAGTTTAATTCACTCATCCTTTTTAAAATTTTTTATTGGTGCATTATATTCATACATCACATTGGGGTAAAAAACTTGTGTGGATATACATGTACACATCACTGATTTAACCCCTACCCAGTTCCCACCCCGTCCCTCCCTCCCTTGCTTGGCCTAGTGGGTGACTTCGTATGTTTAAGTACATTGTGTGTTTTAGAGAATTTCTTTCTTTGCCCCTTCAGTTGCCTCATTTAGGTTGCCTTGTTTGCTCCTCTATAGAATTTCCCTTTTCATCTAGAGTTCCTCCTATCACCCATTTCTCCTTAGCTTTCACTTATTAGGGAATGCATCCGATTTCTTATTTTTGTGACTGACTAATCTCACTTAGGAAAATGTCCTCCAGTTCCATCCATTTCCCTGAAAATGATGTAATTGAGTTTTTTTTTAAATGGCTGAGTAAAATTCCATTGTGTACATATCCCACAGTTTTGTAATCCATTCATCTGTTGATGGACATCTTGGCTGGTTCCATAGTTTGGCTATGGTGGGATTTATTTCCATTTTTGTGCATATGATTAACCAGTTTTGCCAACACCATTTGTTGAACAGGCTATCTTTTTTCCAGTGTATGTTTTTGGCCCCTTTGTAAAAAATCAATTGGCTGAAAGTGTGTGGACTTGTTTCTGGGTCTTCTATTCTGCTCCATTGGTCTGTGTATCTGTTTTTGTGCCAGTACCATGGTGTTTTTATTACAATGGCTTTATAGTATAGTCAGGTATTGTGATTCCTCATGCATGGTTTTTGTTGCTGAGAACTACTTTGGCTATTCTGGGCTTTTTCTTATTCCAAATAAATTTAAGGACTGATTTTTCTATGTCTGAGAGGAATGATCTTGGTAGTTAAATGGGCATTGCATTGAATCTGTAGATAACTTTTGGAAATATGGCCATTTTAATGATATTTATTCTGCCAATCCATGAACATGGAAGATCTTTACATCTTCTAAGATCTTTATAATTTTCTTTGTAGAGATCTTTTACCTCCTTGGTTAAGTTTATTCCTAAGTATTATTTTTTTTGTGGGAGATCCTGAGTAGAAGTGTTTTCTGAATGTCTTTTTCAGTGGATTTATGGTTGTTGTACAGGAAACTTCTGATTTTTTAAGATTGATTTTGTATCCAGAAACTTTGCTGAATTTGTTGATCAGTTCTATAAGCCTTTTGATTGAGTTTGTTGGTTTTCTAAATATAGTATCATGTCATCTGCAAATAGTGAAGGTTTGAGTTCTTTTCCTATTTTCCTTTGATTTCCTTTTCTTGCCTTATTGCTCTGTCTAGAATCTCTAGTACTTTATTGAAGAGAAGTGGTGATAATGGGCATCCTTGTCTTGTTCCTGTTTTTAAGGGGGAATTCTTGAAATTTTTCCCCATTTAATATGATGTTGGCAGTGGGATTATTGTAGAATGCCTTTATGATGTTGAGATATGTTCCTTCTATTCCAATTCTTTGCAGTGTTTTTATTATAAAAGGATGTTGGATTTTATAAAATGCTATTTCAGCATCTATTGAAATAAGCATTTGATTTTTGTCTTTGATTCTGTTTATATGATGAATTACATGTATTGATTTTCATATGTTAAACCCACCTTGCATCCCTGGGATGAACCCTACCTGGTCATGGTGTATGATTTTCTTTATGCGGTTTTGAATGTGTGTTGCAGAATTTTGTTTAATAGGTTTGCATCTAAGTTCAGAGATATAGGCCTGTAGTTTTCCTTCCTTGAACTGTCTATTTGGTTTAGGTATTAGTGTGATGTTGGCTTCATAGAATGTATTTGGGAGAGTCCCGTTTTTTTCCATTTCATGAAATAGTTTGGGGAGTATTGGGATTAGCTCGTCTATAAATATTTTATAGAATTCACTTGGAAAACCATCTGGTCCTGGGCCCTTTTTAATGGTAAGCTCTTTATTGCTGTTTCAATCTCTGATTGTTATTGGTTGGTTTAAGTGTTCTATATCTTCTTGACTCATTTTAGGAAGGTTGTATTTATATAGAAAGTTTTCAATTTCCTCCAGATTTTCCAAGTTGTTGGAGTATAGTTTTTCAAAGTAGTTTCTGATAATCCTCTGGATTTCTACACTGTCAGTAGTAATATCTTCTTTTTCATCTCTTATCTTCATAATTTGGTTTGATTCTTTTTTCTTCATTAGGTTGGCTAATGCTTTATCTTAAGTTTTTCAAGAAACCAGCTTTTGGTTTTGTTGATTTTCTGTATTATTTAATTCTCTACTTTTAATTTCTGCTCTAATTTTAATGATTTCCTGTCTTCTACTGGATTTGGGGTTTGATTGTTCCTGCTTTTCAAGGACTTTGAGGTGTGTCACTAAATTGTTTGGTGATTTTCTGTTTTTTTTATGTGAGTACTCATTGCTATAAATTTTCCTCTTAATACTGCCTTCAAAGTGTCCCAGAGATTTTGATATGCTGTATCTTTATTTTCATTTATTTCTAGAAATTTCTTGATTTCACCTCTTATGTCTTCTATGACCCATTCTTCATTCAGAAGTGTGGTGTTCAGTCTCCACATGTTTATGTTGTTTCTATGGGTCTTATAGTTGATATCCAGTTTCATTCCATTATGGTCTGAAATGACACAGGGAATTATGTAACATTTTTTGAATTTGCTAGTACTCATTTTGTGTCCTGGGATGTTATCTATGAGGAACTGAGAAAAATGTAAACTGCTGTAGTTGGGTGAAATATTCTATATGTATCCAACAGGTCCATTTGGTTAATGGTGTTCTTTAGTTCTGAGGCATCTTTACTGATATCTTGTCTGGAGGATCAGTCTAATGTTGTGAGAGGTGTGTTGAAGTCTCCCAGTATTATTTTATTGAGATTTATGTGTGACTTCATGTCACAAAGAGTTTGTTTTATGAAAGTAGCTGCACCTATGTTTGGGGCATAGATGTTGATTGTTATTTCCTCCTGCTGGATTATTCCTTTTACTAGTAAAATGTGACCTTCTTTGTCTCTTCTAATAAGTTTGGGTTTGAAGTCTAACTTGTCTGATATCATAGTTGCTACTCCTCTTGCCTTCGAGTTCCATTAGCATGGATTACCTTGCTCCAGCCCTTTATCTTGAGTTTGCTACTATCTTTACTTGTAAAGTGTGTTTCTTGTAAGCAGATGGATGGATTCTGGTTTTTAATCCATTTTGCCAGTTTGTCTTTTTATTGGGGAGTTGAGGGTATTTACATTCAGTGTGATTATTGAGAGATAATGTTTAATTCCTAACATGTTAAAAATTTCTGTTTGAAATACTGTTTATTTTTCTTTGCTTAGTTGTCTGCTGGATGGAAAATCTTGTTTCTCTGGTTCTGATGTGTCTTACCTATTTCTTCTTTGTAGTTGATCTCCTTGAGTATTTTCTCTAGCGCTGGTTTGGAAGATAAATTCCTTCAGTTTCTGTTTGTCATGGAAGCTTCTTTTTTTATCCATCTAATTTAATAGATAGTTTTGCTGGGTAGGAAATTTTGGGCTGGAAATTGTTTTCTTTCATTGTTTGGAATATTTTACTCCAAGTCCTTCTGGCTTTCATGACTTGGTTTGGGAAGTCTGGAGTGATTCAAATTGGTTTGCCTCTGAATGTCACTTGGCCTTTTTTTTTGTTGCCTTTAAGATTCTCTACTTGGCTTCCACATTGGCCATTTTGACAATTATGTGGCATGAGGATCCTCTTTTCTGATCCTGTTTAGAGGGAGTTCTGTAAGTTTCCTGGACCTGTGTATTGACCTCTTGCTCTATATTTGGAAAATTTTTTTTATTACTTCCTTGAAGAGATTATTGATACCTTTGGTTTCATTATCCCTCCTCTATTCCAGTTATTCTTAGGTTTGCTCTCTTAAAATAGCCCCATATTTCTTCAATGTCAAATTCCTGCTGTCAGATTTTTTTCTAAGTTATAAACTATGCATTTATTATTGGGTTGATCATCTAGGAGTGAGATTCTATTCTCCATGTGGTCTAATTGACTGTAGTTTGAATTGATGCCTTTACTTCAATGATTGCATACTTTATTTCTTTTAAACTCTAAATTCTTTTTGAAGGTCCTGTATTATTTCTACAGTTATATTCCTGATTTGATCTTCTGGAGATCTCTGAATTTCTGTGTTATCAGGTTCTTATGTTATATTATGGGGTTGTGGGCATTCATTGCTCCATTGTTATTCAAGGATTACCTGTCTTTGGACAATACAGAGCTATAAGCTATATATCCTGTCTTAGGTTTCCTTGTCCCAAGGAAATCTTACCCGTCATTGACTACCAGCCTCTTAAATGGGGGTTCTTTTCAAATGTAAATTGTGCACTTCTGCTGAATAAAAATGTTCTCACTTTGTCCTAAGACCACTTTGTCCCGAGTCTCTAACAAACAAGGTATTGGGAATATCATGAAAAATAGGTATTTCAGTAAGACATTGTCTTCAATTAACACTAGGATTTCTACATGTCAAATCAGTTTAACAGGGTAAACAAGTTATTGGTGGGCTAACATTCTTCTTTTTCTGTGTAACCAGGGCCCCACAAGACCACACCTTTAGCAGCGCAGTTACTATCAGTCTTTGTACTTGTCTGCAATACCACAGGTATCAACTGCAGACATCCCATCTTGACATTTTTAGAAAAACGTAAGAGTGTACCAATTCTTTGTCCAAAGTAATTAAGAGTTTTTGCAATGGGTGTAACGTTCCAAACAAGTCCCAGCAATCGTGAGTTGTTACTGAAGACAGTGATCTCCCGTTGTTCCCAAACAGCTGGATGAAGTATTGGATGATCTGGAATTTAAGTCCATGTTTCATTCATCATTGAAGCTGGGAGCATCATCAGCATTAATCTGAAAGTTTTCCATTTTTGCTTGATCCATATGTCGCACCAGCCGCTCAGGTATCCACTGTGCATTATCTTCATCCTGTGAGAAAACACAAACATGCCCTCTTCTCCATATTAGTACAGAGTCGGGACCTTTCCAAATTTCTGTGCAAGGATCTTTCCATTTTACTAGAGCAAAATTGTTTTTGGAGGATGGATGCTATATCTATTTGCTGCTGAGTGACCAATTGTGTCAGCATTCAAGAAATTGATAACACCTCCTTGACCATCAGCGTCTTCAGTAACCAGGAAAACTGAATCCTCTAGTATCTTCTGTTTTCTGCAGCCTGATAAAGATAAAGGTCTGGGTTTTTCAATGCTTTTAGCAAATGCTACAGTGGGAGAATTTTGAAGGTTTGTATTACTGATAATAGAAAAATATTGTTGAGATCCTTTTTCACTATTTAAAGGAGTTATCTGATCTAATTTTTTAAAGTCTCTATGGCTACTTGTAATTGTTTTATACAAAAATCAGGCTCTGGTGATTCAGTTTCTGAAATGTCTGGGTAAGCCTCCAACTCATCTCTATGGTACCAAGTGGCAATTTCCTCAAGCCTTTCCTCTTTTTCAATATCTAAAGTATTCTCATCTTCCTTAGGAAGTGAAGGCAAAGCACCTTTGTATTCTTAGTTTCCCTAACACAAAACATATCCCTCATCATATGTGCAAAAAACAAAAAACTAATCTTTTGACCCATTGTATATTACAACTCCCACATTTCTCACTGCCACCACGAGTCTTTGAGTGTGCTCCTTTTTTATTCAGCGGTGTCCTTCACTGGATCCTCGGTTTCAGAATCTCCCTGTATGGGCCACCACCTGCTGGGGCCCGCTGGCAAAAGTACGGGTTCTGAAGAGAGGAGTGAGGATGAAAGAATTCAATTTTTTTTAAATTCAAAGAATTTTAATTTACTTCTGAAGCATGGGAGGGTCACCAATCTCTATTGGGCCAACCCTGGGTTTATTTCTCTTGTGGTATCTATACAGTTTCTTACACCAGAATACAATAATGACAAATCCAAAGTACATATCCTCATGCCATCACAAACAACATGAACCTACTCTTCTCTCAGACCTTAATTACTTTGAGCCTTCCATGACCCCAAACCTTGTTGACTCTGGGAAAAGGACAGTTAGATAAGGGGAAAACCTTAATGGCTCCCCACAACCATGCACTCATTGTGGGTACTCAAGTTCTTGCTGCAATACACCAGCAAGAGACCTGGTTCTATATGTCCATTATGAAAGCTACTTCTACTAACTGTCTTGGGTATGGTTCCCCTCTCATCAGCCACTGAGGAAGGTTTGTGGGCCAGCTTGTACTTGTTCCCTTTTTACTTTCCTATTTCTTTGCCAGTGTTCACTGGGATCATCTTCCAAATAAAGGGGGTATCACCAAACAAGTTAACCCTATGGTAACTAGAGCACAGCATCATAGGCATAAGGTCCCAGGGAAAAGAGACATACTGGTCTGAGGATTCTGAATCCCTGCATAGAATCTGCAATTTAGGAATTATCTCACCTGTGTGGCTTGGAGTATGTATGCATCGACTTTCCACCAGCCCCTGTCTAGAGTGGCTTCCAGGGTACAGACTCTTGGGTGCTTCAGGTCTGTGGTGTGTGGGTGGGAGATAGGGGCAACTCATAATATGGGGAGTGGTGAGTTGCTGGGATTCCTATCACTGCTGGAATCTGGGTGTGTTGGTTTGGATTTGAAATGCCCCCTAGACCTCCTGGAAATAAGGTAGCAATGTTGGAAGCAGGGCTTGAATGCTAAGGGAGGGTCACTGGGGGTTTGGCCTTGGGGATTATATATTGATTCCTGCTCTCCTTGCTCCCTTCTCTTGCTTTCATCTCCCATACGAGAGAGAAGCCTTGGATTCTTCTGCTCCCTGCCATGCCTTGAGATTCACCATCCCCAGGCTCACGTGGACTGAACCCCAAGTCCCTAAGGAAAACGTGAAAAAAGAAATCTTCCTTTGTCCAAGTTGTATGATCAGGTATTTTTTATTATTATTTTTTTGGGGTGGTACTGGGGTTCCTGGAAGCCCTTCTACCTCCGGGGTATACTCCCAGACCTATTTTTGTATTTTTACTTGCAAACAGGGTCTCTTAAGCCAGTGAGGCTGGCTTCAAACCTATGTGATACTCCTGTCTCCACCTCCCAAGCCCAGGGATTACAAGTGTGCACTACCACGCTGGGCGCTGATCAGGTATTTTAGATTATAGCAGAGGGAATGCTGGATAAGACACTGGAGCTATACTTTCCTGGGCCCCAAGGAGCCATGTAGAAGAGCTATACAAGGGACAAGGGGGGATAATTCTGTATTTCATCTTGTTGATCAGATGGCAACTACCTTATGGTTTCAGGTTGTGCTAGAACCAAAAATAAAGTGAATCCCCACAGGTGCTCATATGTAGCCACAGAGAAGTAATGGATAAGAAGTTGGGTATATGCAGTGCAGCTGAATGGGTGTCCTTAGACAGCCTTATGCAACTGCTACTTTGGTACAAAGAGGTAGGTTGAGAGGATGGGAGATGAGAATAAAGTATTACTAAATCCATGCCTCAACATTTGCATTATTTTTTGTTGTTTTAAAATTTTTATTTAAAAAATTTTTTATTGGTACATTGTAGTCATACATCTTAATAGGATACAAGATGGTAGAGACATACATGCACACATCACCCAATTAGGCCCTACCCAATTCCTGCCCCTTTCCCTCCCCCTCTCTCCTTCTCATGTTTGGCTTAGTGATTGACTTTGATATGTTTGTTAATGCACATCATATGCATTAGATAATTTCCCTCTTCCCTCCTCCCATCAGGTCACCTTATTTGCTCACTATAGACTCTCCATCTAGAGTTTCTCCTATGACCCATTTCTCCCTAACTCTCACATATTAGGGAGAACATTCAATTTCTTATTTTTTGTGACTGACTAATCTCACTTAGCATAATGTCCTCCAGTTCTATCCATTTCCCTGTAAATGATGTAATTTGCATTATTCTAAGTCTTTGGAATGTTTTGTTTTGAGGAAATTCCGCTATCTTAACTGGTAGAGATGGGCTTAGTAGAGATTCTGGGTCCCCTGGCAAGGCCACTTTCTAGGAGAAGTTGGTGCAAGACCTAAGCAGGAGAGGTTTGCATCTTTAATTATGCTACTTATGCAGATATAGGGCTAGATAGGATTTGGAGATTTGTGATAGGTTTGAGAATAGTATGCTGAGAATTGTAATTGTGATATTTGAATGAATATGACTTTTACATAAGAGCCCTGATGTGGATATTAAATTTTGTATTATTTCATTATTCGAGGACCAAAGTCTGGGTTTGGTTTTATGATATACAAGCCCTGTAGTTCTGAGATGAGAAACTTTTTAGGGAAGTCTTAGAAGCTCTTTAATTCTGTAACAATGCCTTGCATGGAAAATGTGAAGATGTAAACTTGTCATTTTCTATGGTCAAAATGTCCATTTTTGAACATTGAATACCATATAAATTCACGTTATAAGTATCCCAGAAAATTACAGTAGGTATTTCAAACAGAAATGATTTAACTCAGGGAATGACATACCTCCAAAACCAAAGTGGCTACAAAGCAAAACTTAGGGGAGCAAACTGACTTAGGTTCATTGCCAAGGAGACAGATAGTAGCTGCCACCCAGAGTTCAAATTCTTACAGAAATTACTAGAAGTTTCATAGCACTTCCCCAGGCCCGAGGCAGGATAATGGGAGCACTTGGAGAACTGTGAGGTTCACATTTAGCAAATAAGTACATTAGAGATGAGGTAATTCCATTTCCATTTCCCTTTCCTAGGTTCTGCACAAGTATTTCTCATTAGCAAAATGTAAATTATACCTGAGACCACAGCAGTGAAGGATTCTGGCAGACAAGAGTTACTAGACTTCATGGCACAGAGGGCAGAAAGCATTCTGGTTGACTTCCCAAGTGAGTGAGGCAGCCCCCAAACAAATGCATTTCTGAGTGTGTTGGCTTTAAAAATACAGTGACTCAGTAGTGGTGGAAAAAATGCCAGCTTTGGCAAGTGAGTGGAAAAGGGGGAAAAGCAGTTTTTGGTAAAGAACTCTGACCCTCAACTTTGATTTGTTCAAAGTTGTAGAGAAATGATTGGGTTAAAGTTAGAGCTCAACATTTGCAAAGTTTAGAAAGTAATTCCTTGGAAGGATGCCTTCCTCAACAATCAATTACAGACTTAATTGGAGACATGAATTTCCATCGCTAAATCTGTCAAATGCTTATTTTAGAATCTCCTATTTATAATATGTTTGTGTCTCGGCCAAGTTGAATGTTTGATAAATCTTAGAGCTTAATTATTTACTAAGAAAAATCAGTGATTTATGGCTTCCAAGTATCCTAGAGCAACAAACTGAATAGCTAGAGGAATATTAAATATAAGGTGCATGATTTAAGTTATCTTTACAGTTAAATTTGTACTTATTTGTTACTTCTTTTAAGAAAAGGAACTTTTCTATGAAACTAGGTTTGAATAACTATGGGCTTAGAGAATAAGAGAAAGGGTTGGGCTTGGTATAAAAAACAAGTAGAAATATAAGTCTTAAAGCTCTTGTTTGAAGCTCTTTCCTCTCAGAAAAGATATCAAGCACAGTCCAGTCTTCCTTATTGCCTGGAAGTCCTGTGTGAAAGTCATTATAAAAATACTAAATAATACAAGTGTGAGTAATCAGAAAGTGATTAGAATACCTGTAGCACAAGTGGGAAATTTAAGATTTCACTTTGATAATTTCTTAATCAGAGGCTGCTAATTGCATTAGGGAAAACATTTCTTTTTGTAGTAAAGTGCTAATGGGCTTTGATAATTTAGATTGTGATTAATTATTTTATATCTAACACCTATAAAATGGCTAAAAACACAAAGTTTAATTGCAGGTCTGTTCTATGTAAGACCATGGAAAAATTTAAATATATGCACAAGTCATGAAATTTAGATATTGCCACTAAAGGTAAAATTTCTTCTATTTAAAAAATTGGGGGGATTTCTTTTCCATCAAAATCACAACAATACATGCATCATTAGTTTTTTTTTACTAGTAGTATAAACATGTTAATGACTTTTATATGCTATCATAACAAACATGTTAGATTGTTTTTGTAGACTTAAATATTTTAAGCTATACCCAAAGTTTGTGAATTTTCTAAGTTTTCCCCTAAAGTCTTCATGTTGGCTTAAATTTGTAGTTTCAATTCTTTATCTCATGTTCCCTTATTCAGAGAATGGAAATACCAGAGTTTACTGTGAAAAAATGCTTGAACTAAAGGTTAGATTTTGATCATACATAGTATAACATGAAGATACCTGGCAAAGAAACTTCAAAAATACCAGTGTAATTTTTTAAAGAATGAAGGAAATATTAGAGATCAATAGACAAAGGAAGCATTACTTCAAAGCCTGAGGAACCACCTTTGAAAATTCCTCCATAAGGCAGTGAGAACACTGGAAATTTTATCAAAAGTCAAATTTTTTGCAACTCTGGAAATTAAGCAAAGGCTTGTAATGATCAAACATGCTCAAAGAACATGGCCAACTCTCAGTAGGATCAGTCTTGGGACATTTCAACTTGCTCTATTCCTATTCTCCTTGAATCCACAGTATCCTTGAACAATAGCTTTTTGGTACTGAAGACTGAACCTAGCGGCATTCTAACTCCAAGCTACATAGCCAGCATTTTGTTGTTGTTGAAATAGGGCCCACCAAGTTGTCAAGGCTAGCCTCAAACCTGCAATCCTCATCTAGCAGACTCCCAGCTACCTGGATTACAGGCATGAGCCACAATTCTGGGCTCTACGATATCCTTTCAATTACACTAGCTGTGAAACTCTGGAAAGGGCATCAGAGTTTGAGGCGCCTACGAAGCCCCCTTCTGAGAATTTTCATTAATAGTCAAAGGATTATTTTACCCAATTCTCTATAACTTTCTCTGAGGATATTTGGTGAAAACAGAATAATTTGACATCACAGAAAAACCTGACACAGCATTAAGGTAAGGAGCTAGCAAGAGGCTGATTCAAAAACTTAAAAAGGATAATGCAAAGGAGATATCTATGTCATGATTTGAAAATCTCTAACAAATTTCTGACAGTCTATTTGGCCACCAAAATGAATTGTTGGCCTGTTGTGGTGGCGCACAACTGTAATCCAAAATCCCATTTTGGAGGCTGAGACAGGAGGATCATGGTTCTCAGCCAACCTCAGCTACTACTTAGTGAGGCCCTTTGCAACTCAGTGAGACTCTTTTAAAATAAAAAATAGAGCTGGGGGTGTATGTCAGAGGTATAATGCCCCTGGGTTCCATCCCCAGTATTGCAAATAAAACAAAACAAAAAACCCCCAACAACAACAATAAAAAGCTGAATTGTTGCATGCCCAGGAAAGACCCCAACAGGCCCTAATCTCTCGTGTCTGAGTTTGAGCCTCTGTGCGGATCTTCCTCAGCCTTTGTTTGCAAGCTGTTTGTCCTAGCTGTGTTGCACCCAATACCTTGATTCCCTTGGCACCGACTGGAAGGCTTACTGGTGTGTGGTATTTTAGGAAACTTTTCCAAGCATTATCTGACACTAAGCTAACTGAAGTCAGTGGCTGCTCATGACAAAGTAGAGATTTTACAGAAGTAATCCAGCAGAAGTAGCAAAAAGCAAAACCAAAATGGGATCGTATGTGTGTGGTGAAGGAAGATTCATCTCCACATTTAAAACATCTAATGATCCCCAATAGCAAACACACACACACACACACGACATAGAACATAGACAACCATTATTAACTGTCTCTCAGTGACAAAGATATTGACCAGTTTAGAAAACTACAGATAATATATGTTCAAAGAACTAAAGAAAACCATGTTTCAAGTATGAGAACAATGTCTTGAATAGAGAATGTTGATAAAGAGATGAAAATTATAAGAGCCAAATGAAATCATGGAGTTTAAGAATAAAATTTACTAGAGGTGTTCAGATTTCAACAGATCAAAGTTTTAAATTTGGAGACAGAAAAACTGAGCTATTCTCTTGGGTTTTTTTATGCTTTAGCTGGATAATCTCAAATATGGGGGACACTATCAAGCCTAACATAGATAACTGATATTTCAGGATAGAAAGAAAAGGGGCAGAAAAAATGCTTGAAAAGTAACTCCAGAGCCTGGCATGGTGGCACATGTTTGTAATCTCAGCATCTGAGAGCCTGAGACAGGAGGATTCAGGTTCGTGAAAGCCTCAGCTACTTAGTGAGGACCTTTGTAACTCAGTGAGACTGTTTCAAAATAAAGAAAAAATAAATAGGGCTGGGGGTGCAGCTCAGAGATAGAATGCCCCTTGGTTTCTATCCCCAGTACTGCAAAAAACAAAACAAACAAAAAAAGCTCCAAAATCTCCAAGATTTGATATAACAATTTGCATTTCCAAGAAGCTTAATGAATTCTAAGTAGGATACATAAACTGTCATGGTTAGGATTTAGAATGTCCTCCTGGCCCTCAAAGAAACAAGGTAGCAATATTGGAAGCAGGGCCTGGTTGGTGAGGAGGGATCTCTGGAGGCTGTGTCTTTGGGCATTATATGTGGTATTCTCCTCCCGTGGGCTCTCTTTCTGATTCCAGCCTCCATGATGTGAGAGCAGAGCCTTGATCCAATTATGCTGCTGTGCCCTAGATTGCAAACCTCAGCCTCACATGGACTAAATCCTGAATCTCAACAACAAACTGAGCAATTAAACTTTCCTTCCTCTAAGTTGTGTGGTCAGTCATTTTGCATCAGTGAGAATATTGGTCAAGACATTTTAATGTATCAAATTATTCAAAGAGAAAGCAGTATCTTGAAAGCACTGAAAAGCAATTTATGTTCAAGAGATCTTCAATAAGATTAATATTTGACTTCTCATCCAAAACTATGGAGGACAGAAGACAATGGGATGGCACAAAATACTAAGAAAGATTGCCAGCATGACTCAAGCCATAAACAAATCAACTCTTTTCTGACCATAAGGAAATACAAGATGGGTGGTAAGGACAGGTGAGAGTCACATGGGCCTTCCTCAATGTGTATATGGTCATCCGTGGCCTTTTGATATGTGATGAAAAGGAGGGGAATTGGCTGGGAAAAATAATCCAACATGTAGTATTAAAGCAAAAATCAAGATTCTCATTACCTAAATATATAAGAACCACCTGAAAATTCATTGAAAAACATTTATGAAGGAAAATGCTAAAGATAGACCCCTGATTCACTCAACTATGTAGAGGCAGAGGCTTAATTGTCCCAGAGATAAGGGGCAACATGGAATATATATTAAATGAAGACTTAGAAAATTTTAGCATCCATAAATTACAAATCAAGAAGGTTCAAGTTGATTTCTTTAGTTCCTGATAGTTAAGATTTGGAGTCAGATTCTTGCTTCATTGTGCAGGGTGCTCCTTACTATCCATATAACCAGGGCCAACTGAAGTGTTGTGTAGGGTAGACATTTCTTCAATCAGTATTCTGGGAGTTTCCCTGCACTGGGGCTCAGAGGTCATGCATAGTCAGACCTGTCAGGATAGCCTATAATTTCAGTGTCCTGTTTAGCCAGTGGCATAAGCTATGCAATTACCCCAAATCAGAATAATAGCTTGATATAATAGTCCTGTGAAGGCTGAAGAGATCCTATTTTATTTTTTGGTGGTACTGGGTGTGGAATCCTGAGGCTTTCTACCTCTGGGCTATACTCTCAGACCTATTTTATATTTTATTTGGAAACAGGGTCTCACTAAGGTGCAAAGAGCCTCACTAAGTAGCTGAGGCTGGCTTCAAACTTTGTGTGATCCTCCTGTCTCAGCCTCCCAGATGTGGGGATTACAAGTGTGTACCACCATGCCTGGCTAAGAGATCCTATTTGTACTGACTTAGTACTTGAAAGATTTTTAGATATATCAAATAAAATATTTAGTTAAACTTAAATTTAAAGTAAGTGATTTTTAGAATAAGTATGTCTCATGAAATTTTTGGCAGTTGAGTTCAAAGGGCAACACTAAATCGGATGCCTCCTTTGGGAGATTCTATTAATGAGAACCAAATTAAACTGCAATATACTTAATTGGTGCTCAATAGGAGTGAATACAAGGTTGCAAGTTTAGTACTGCCAAGAAAGCTAACACATAAATTGGCAACCAATTATGCACACGTTTTCAGAAATTTTAGACTGCTGGTGTGAAAAAGCTCCTTCCTAGCTATTTCCAGGTTTTAAGTTATTGGATTGAGACTCCTTGTAAGACCAGACATCTTGTTTTAATTTTTCAAATAAATCCTATTGATACAGTACTGTGAGTACATTAAATCTCCCATGATCCCACAGTAGAATGGATAAGAAGACTACTTAGAAATAACATAGCAACATGCAAAGGCAGGTGACAATGTTGTTGCCTGCTGGGGGTTGAGTTTGGAAATGAAAGTGGCCAGGAATCTAACGTAGGAGATGCCACGGCTCTACACTCAAGTAAACTCATATGCCATGATCTGCATGATGAGGGCTAAACGAGTCAGGAATATACAATGGAGCCATTTCAACATTCACACAGCCTTCGGAACATCAACAGCTAACCCAGCCATACTAAACTAATCCCAGTTTCTATTGACTGTCATGTCTGCCTTTTATCCCATTCCACAGATACTGCTTATATCGTTTCACCATCCAAACTCACCAGGGTGAGAGTATTTGCCTTTTAGCATAAACTTGCAACCATCAGAAGTATTGTGATAACAGATTACTTGGCCCTGCCTGAGAGTTTGATACAGCAGGTCTGGGGTGGGGCCCCCTGATGTTGCATGTCTAGCAGGTTCCCAGGAGATGGAGATACTGCTGGTCTGGATACCTAATACTTCACCACGGCTATCACAGCAGCTCTCCTATGGCCAGTGATGTGTCCTTGTTTGGCTGGTGAGTAAGCCACTTTAAAAGTCCCACTGTGGAACTCTGTTTCCCAGGACCAACCACTTCTGGTCACAGCTGTCCCAAGTTGATTTTACAGAAGCATGAAAGGAAGGTCTGTGCCAATGGCTTATTAAAGAAGTGCTTCCAGAAGAAGCCAATGGGAGTAGGGAGATGGGGATAATGAGCAGTGACGGCATTATTGCCCAAGAGTCCTACTGCAGTGGGTGTTACTACAGCTACACCCAGATTCCCTACACAGGCCCAGTGCACCCATGTCCTCACTGCTTCCAGTGTTTACTTACCTCTGTCAGATCATTGGAAGATCTTGTCCCACCCCTCCTGTACAGATCTAATGACTGGGTACTGAAACCTAGCTGTTCTGATTCATGGGACCAACTCTGGAATGCCCAAGCATCCAAGCCCCTCCGCAGGTTTCAGGATTCCTTAAGGAAGTCACAGAAATGAAAGCAATGCTTACACTCAAGCTTATGTTTCTTACTTTGAAATTATAGATGAAAATTGGCAAAGAAAAAGGCATATCAGGCAGAGTTCAAGAGAAAGCAGGCACAAGTTTCCTGTTTTCTCCCCATGGAATCAAGAGCCAGTGCTCAGTTTCTCCAGCACTGATGTGTAGCATGTGGAATTGCCAAACACACAAGCTCACTGAGGCTTAGTGTCCAGGGTTTTTGTTTGGGGTAGAATGGGCTGACCATTATTGCTAATAAATATATCATCTTGGCACATGACTGGTTCTTGACAGGAAGAGCCAGCACAGATAGAAGGAAGGGGTAAAGAATGGATTGGAAAAGAGACTCAATTCCTAAGTCCTAAAACTAATCACACCTGAGGAAAATATGTGGCCTGGACAAAACTGGACACACGTTTCAATGTCTAGCAATTTTCAGTGGTGGTCTCAAACTTGGTCATGGTGGCATCCTTTTACTAAGATGGTTCTTGAACTCAGTTTACTATTGGCTTGTCAAAATTAAGTGTTAAAACCAATTCCACTAGGGTAATCCAGTCTTGGCATGTGTCTAACTGGATTCATTTTCGTATTTGGATGTTCAAGAATACAGCTTTGAAACATGCACTTTGGTTGTATATATATATCCCTTGGGATACAGTAGTTTAGTCAGCTGACCTTAAGTAGTTATTCAGTTTACTTTGTATCCCAAAGGGCTTTTAAATTGAGGCAAAAGTCACAGAGCATGAAATTCGTTGACAGTTTGAGTATTCAACATTAGTATACATACAATGTTATAACACCATGACTACTATCTAGTCCAGAATGTTATCATCCCAGAACGAAACTCTGGTTTTATGTGTTTGAGTTACTTCTCTTTAACTTTCATCTAAGCCTGAAAGACTTTAGCATTTCTTACAGACAAGTCTAGGTATGACCTTTATTGTTTTTACCTAGGAATGTCTTAACTTTTCCTTCATTTGTACTTTGTGCATGTATGTCTCTGTCAACATGATTTACAATATGATGTTAGATAATGGGTCAATAAAAGCATATATAAAGAGAATGAATACAGTAGTCATGAATAAATACAGTAGTCACCTCTATTCACAAGGGATACATTCTAAGACATCCCCTAGTGGATGGCTAAAACTACATAGCACTGAACCCTGTATCTATTGATAACATTTATAAGTTAGATGTAATAAGAAACTAAAAGAGGAAGGATAGAATACTGTAATGTGTGAATGGTTTCTTACTCAGGACAGTTTGGATATTTGCCTTTCTTATGATCTGGGATGAAACTACATCTATATGCCAAGATACAATTAGGGAAAGATGACTAATAGGCAGAGAATATATACATCAGGAATATGCTGGACAAAGGGATGACTTGTGTCTTGAATGGAATAGATCAGGCCCGAGATTATACTATTCAGAATGGTGCACGATTTAAGACTTAGGTTTATGTGTATATATTTGATATAAGCCAATGTCAATCTGACTACTCTATTGGGAGAGAAGTGGGAAGGCACCAAGAGTGTGCATGTATGTTACTGTCAACATGATTTACATTGTGACGTAAGACTATTATGCACCAATAAAAGCACAACAATAAAATGCATGTTTAAACTATTGAAATATTTAAAGTACCAGAAAGTAAAATTTCTCATCTCCACTTTCTACCTTCTGTAAGCCAATGATAAATCAGTTTCCTCTTAAAAATTCATTTTTGTTAGAGTTGCCTATCATGATTTCAAAATTCTTTGTCTTTGAGTTTTAGTTCCTTGGTATGGACCTGAGAGTTTATCCTACTTTGAATTTGAGATTCTTGGATGTGTAGTTTCATGTATTTAACCAAACTGGTAAATTTGTGGCCATTCCTTCTTCAGATATTCTGCTTCCCTTTCTCCTGAGCATATTGGTTTTCTTTATGGCCTCCAAAGATATCTTGTATCAATTTGTTCATACTTTGTTCTTTAGACTTGATCAATTTATCTTCAGAGTTCTGATTCTTTTTGTTGTCTGCTTAAGTCTTCTGGAGAACCAGTATAGTTATTTTATTGTACCTTATTTTTATTTTTTTTTTTTTTATTTTTTTTTTTTTTGATAACATAATTTAATAACTGTTTTATTTATTTTTTTTTTAATTTTATTTTATTTTATTTTTTTTTTATTTTTTTTTAACAATTTTTTTTATTGAACATAAATAGTATACATTTACACTATATTTGGTGCCCTCTCCCCCCGCCCCCGTTTTCTCCCCCCCCCCACCAATGGTTGGCCAGGTTAACCATGTCTTATTCATAATTTTACACATGTTCAGGTGAAGATGCTCCTTAATCAAGATCGGCCTTTCTCCTCTCCTATCTTTCCATTAAAACTTAGCTAGTATTTCCCCTCTAATATCTGGGGTCCTACTGGTATCCTTTGTGTTTTCTAGTTTGGGCATATTAGAGGAAACATGTGTATCTTCTCCTTCTGTGCTTGGCTGATCTCACTTAACATGATGCTTTCCAGGGCTTTCCATCTTCTTGCAAATGATAAAATTTTGTTCTTCTTTATGGCTGAATAGAATTCCATTGTGTGTATTTCCCACAGTTTTGCTATCCATTCATCTGTTGATGGTGATCTGGGTTGGATCCATATTTTGGCTGTTACAAATTGTGCTGCTATGAACATAGGTATGCATATGTTGCTGTATTTCTCTGAATTCAACCCTTTTGGAAAGATACCCAGGAGTGGTATAGCTGGATCATATGGTGGATCTATTCCCACCTTTCTTAGGAATCTCCACACAGATCTCCATAGTGGCTGAACTAGTTTGCACTCCCACCAACAGTGTAAAAGAGTTCCTCTTTCCCCACATCCTCGCCAGCATTTGTTGTTGTTTGATTTCTTTATGCTTGCTACTCTCACTGGGGTTAGATGGAATCTCAGTGTAGTTTTGATTTGCATCTCCCTGATGGCCAGTGATGAAGAACATCTTTTCATGTATCTATTAGCCCTTTGTATCTCTTCTTTTGTGAAGTGTCTATTTAGTTCATTTGCCCATTTCTTGATTGGGTTGTTTGTTTTGTTGGTGTAGAGCCTTTTGAGCTCTTTGTATACTCTGGATATTAGCCCCCTATCAGAATGGTGGCTGGTAAAGATCCTTTCCCATTCTGTAGGCTTCCTCTTTAGGTTATTGATAGTTTCCTTTGATGAGAAGAAACTTTTTAGTTTAATGTTATCCCACTTGTTTATTCTTGCTTTAATTTCCTGAGCTTTGGAGGTTTTGTTGAGAAAGTTACTGCCTGTGCCAATATGTTGTAGTGTTGAACCTATGTTCTCCTCTACTAACTTCACCGTCTCAGGTCTAATTTCTAAGTCTTTGATCCATCTTGAATTGATTCCTGTGTTAGGTGAGATATAGGGGTTTAGCTTCATCTTTTTACAAATGGCTAGCCAGTTCTCCCAGCACCACTTGTTGAAAAGGCTGTCTTTTCTCCAGCGTATGTGTTTGGCCCCTTTGTCAAAGATTAATTGACTAAAGATGTGTGGGTTTGTTTCTGTATCTTCTATTCTAATCCACTGGTCAGTATATCTGTTTTTGTGCCAGTACCATGCTGTTTTTACTACTATTGCTCTATAGTATAGTTTGAAGTCTGGGATTGTAATGCCTCCTGCGTGTTTCTTGTTATTGAGAATTGCTTTGGCTATTCTAGGTCTTTTCTTTCTCCATATGAAGTTCATGATTGATTTTTCTAGGTCTCTGAAGAATGTCACTGGTATTTTAATGGGAATTGCATTGAACCTATAGATCAGTTTTGGCAGAATGGCCATTTTGATGATATTTATTCTGCCTATCCATGAGCACGGGAGATCTTTCCATCTTCCAAGGTCTTCTTCTATTTCTTTTTTTAATGTTTTATAGTTTTTGTTGTAGAGGTCTTTTACATCTTGGGTTAGGTTTATTCCTAGGTATTTTATTGGTTTTGAGGTTATAGTGAATGGAATTGTTGTTTTTGTTTCCTTCATTGTGGATTCGTTGTTGGCATAAAGAAAGGCCACTGATTTCTTTAGGTTGATTTTGTAACCTGCGACTTTGCTGAATTTGTCAATCAGGTCCAGAAGTCTTTTGGTTGAGTTCTTTGGGTCTTCCAGGTAAAGGATCATGTCATCTGCGAATAAGGATAATTTCACTTCCTCTCTTCCTATGTGGATTCCTTTGATTTCCTTCTCTTGTCTGATTGCTGCAGCAAGAGTCTCAAGGACTATATTGAAAAGGAGAGGTGAAAGTGGGCATCCTTGTCTTGTTCCTGACTGTAGCGGAAATTCTTGCAGTTTTTCCCCATTCAATATAATGTTGGCTTTGGGTTTGCAGTATATTGCCTTGATGATGTTGAAGTACTTTCCTTCTATCCCAATTTTTTGCAGTGTTTTTAACATAAATGGGTGTTGGATTTTGTCGAATGCTTTTTCAGCATCTATTGCTATGATGATGTGGTTTTTGTTCTTGGTTCTATTTATGTGGTGAATAACATGTATTGATTTGCGTATGTTGAACCAGCCTTGTTTTTCTGGGATGAAACCGACTTGGTCGTGATGAATTATTCTCTTGATATAGTTTTGAATGCGTATAGCTAGTATTTTGTTTAGAATTTTTGCATCTATGTTCATTAAGGATATTGGTCTGTAGTTTTCCTTTCTTGAGGTATCTTTATTTGGTTTGGGGATTAATGTGATACTGGCCTCATAGAAGGAATTTGGAAGAGTTCCATCTCTTTCAATTTCCCGGAACGTGTTATGAAGTATTGGTGTTAGTTGTTCACTGAAGGTTTTGTAGAATTCAGCTGGGAACCCATCTGGGCCTGGGCTTTTCTTTGGTGGAAGAATTTTTATTGCCGTTTCTATTTCTTTGGTTGTTATTGGTTGGTTTAGGCTTGCTATGTCCTCTTGGTTGAGTGTAGGAAGGTTAACTGTGTTTAGAAATCTGTCAATTTCATCCAGGTTTTCAAATCTATTGGAGTATAAATTTTTAAAGTAGTTTCTGATAATGTTTTGAATTTCTTCACTATCAGTGGTGATATCTCCTTTTTCATTTCTAATTTTGGTAATTTGAGTTGATTCTCTTTTTCTTTTGGTTAGGTTGGCCAGGGGTTTATCAATTCTATTAATCTTTTCAAAGAACCAGCTTTTTGTTTTATTGATTCTTTGAATTGTTTTTTTGTTCTCTATTTCATTTATTTCTGCTCTAATTTTGATGATTTCTCGTCTTCTGCTGGCTTTGGGAATGGATTGTTGCAGAATTTCTAGATCCTTGAGTTGTTTCATTAGGTTCTTTACTTGGTGGTTCTCCATCCTTTTTATGTGGGCACTCAATGCGATAAACTTTCCTCTTAGTACTGCCTTCATGGTGTCCCATAGGTTTTGGTGGGTTGTGTCTCTGTTTTCGTTTGTTTCCATAAATTTCTTTATTTCTTCCCTAATTTCTGCTCTTACCCATTCGTCATTTAGTAGTGTATCATTCATTCTCCATGAATTTGAATACTTTCTTTCGAGTTTCCTGTTGTTGATTTCTACTTTTATTCCATTGTGGTCTGAAAAGATGCATGGGATTATATTACATTTTTTGAATTTGCTGGTATTTTCTTTGTGTCCCAGGATGTGATCTATTTTGGAGAAGGTTCCATGGGCTGCTGAGAAGAAAGTGTATTCTGTAGTTCCTGGTTGAAATACTCTGAAAACGTCTATTAGGTCCATTTGGTTTATGGTTTCCTTTAGTTCTAAAGCATCTTTACTCATCTTTTGCCTCGAAGATCGATCCAGTGGTGTGAGAGGCGTATTAAAGTCTCCCAGAATTATTGTGTTTGGGTCTACTTGGGATCTTATGTCCAGAAGGGTTTGTTTTACGAATGTGGTTGCACCCACATTTGGGGCATAAATATTTACTATCATTATATCTTCTTGGTGTATTGTTCCTTTTAATAAAAGGAAGTGCCCTGATTTGTCTCTTTTGATGTGTTTTATTTTAAAGTCTGTTTTGTTGGATATCAGGGTTGCTACCCCTGCTCTTTTTCGGTCACTGGTGGCATGGTATATCTTTTTCCATCCTTTCACCTTCAACCTGTGAATGTCTTTGGCTGTGAGGTGAGTTTCTTGCAGACAGCATATGTTTGGATTATGTTTCCTAATCCACATTGCCAGTCTATGTCTTTTGATTGGTGAGTTAAGTCCTTTGACATTAAGTGATATTATTGAAATATGCTTTTTGTTTTCTGCCATTTTGTGTTCTGTCTACTCTTGGGTGTTGTGATCTTTCTTCTTTACTTAAATGGCCCACTTATTAACTTCCTCGCTTCTCTGATTCTGGAGTCTGCTTCTTTTTTCTTCCTTATGATTTATTTCTTTAAGAATTTTCTCTAGTGTTGGCTTTGAATTCATGAATTTTTTGAGATTCTGTTTATCCTGAAAGACTTTGACTTCCCCATTGATCTTGAATAGTAGTTTTGCTGGGTAGATTAATTTGGGCTGGAAGTTATGTTCTTCCAGGGTCTGAATCACGTCATACCAGTCTCTCCTAGCATTCCTGACCTGGGTTGTATAGTCTGGGGTGATTCTTATTGTTTTGCCTCTATATGTCACCTGTCCTTTTGTTCTCACTGCTTTTAAGATTCCTTCCTTGGCCTCTATGCTGGTCAATTTGGTTATTATGTGGCGTGGAGTGGTTTTTCTTTGGTCCTGTCTCAGTGGAGTTCTGTATGCCTCCTGTACTTGAAGATTCAAGTCTCTTTCCATATTTGGAAAATTCTCTGAGATTATTTCCTTGAAGATATTACATATGCCCTTGGTCTGTACCTCTATCCCTTCCTCAATGCCTATTATCCGTAAATTAGGGCGCTTCATATTATCCCATAATTGCTGGATGTTTAGGTTTTGTTGCTGTAAAGATTTCTGTATATCGCTGACTGTGTTTTCGGTTTGGGATGTACTGTCTTCTAATATTGATATTCTGTTTTCCATTTCATCTAATCTTCCAGAGTTTCTTTCTATTGCTGTCTTCATTTCACTTATTGCCTCTTTCATTTCATTCCAGACCTCTTTCTGATTCTTTTTTAGTGTTTCTATTTCACCTTTAACCTCCTCTATACTTGTTTTAAAACCTTTCATCATATTGAACAACAAGATTCTGAACTCCCCTTCTTGCATTTCTAGTAGGTCAGTATTCGTGATTTCTGCTGTCTCTTCATAACTCCTGGTTCTCATATTTATAGTGTTCTCTGTCCTGTTTTTCTGATTTCTACCCATCGTTCGTGAGTAATGTGTTTAGTCAAATCTTAATATTAGGAGTTTAGGAGTATCGGCCAGTCAGCAGAGCCTTTCCAGTGTTGAAAGTGGGTGATGTGGGAGGAGCTGGGGTGATGGGTAAAGGAGTCAGATTAGGTGGAGGATATGTTAGGTTGAGAAGGACTTTAAGTATGATAAAGTAATAACTTGCTATGAATGAGAGAGAGTTAACTACTAGGACTCTTGTTGTTAGTAGAGTAGTTATGGATATAAAAAATACTTTGAGTTTTAAACCATGAGGTATATTATGGGGAAAAGTTTTGGGGGAGAAATGTATGTAGGTTAGTGTGGGAAGGTTTGTAAATAGGGATGCTGGTAGGAGCAGACAGACATAAAAAAAAAAAAAAAAAAAAAAAAAAAAAAGAATCCCCTCAAGATACCAAGACTATTATGTAATCCAAGAAAAAGGAAGGTAAACCAATCAAAGGAGGAGAATGAAAGAAAAGGAAGGAAAAGGGAAGAAAGAGGAAAAAGGAAGAGGAATAAAATAAAAGGAACTAGCAGCCGTGTGAAATAAAAAAATAAGGCATACTATCCAATGTATATATATATAAAACAACAAGTTAAAGTAAGAGAAGTTTGGATTAAAAGAAGAAAAAAAAAGAAAAAAAAAGAAAACAGCAATAACCATACTAAAACAAAAGCACTTTAAAAGCAAAAGAAAACATAACATCCACATTAAAAGTAAAACAAACAGTCCTACTTATTTACGCATATGGGGTCAGGTCCATATAATATGTGTGTATCTGATTGCTTGGTAGCTTTCAGGATACCGTCCAATGTCTCTTAGTTTTCTTTGTACTCTATTTTTATCTTCTTAAGTCACTCTGGGTGTTTGGACACCTTTTTCTCCTTTAGCTGCTTTAGGTTTATGTGTCCGGGTGTCTGGTTTCACTGTTATTTGATTCTGTACAGTTCACAGATTCTGCGAAATTCTAACCTGTGGTCAGCACATCTGCACTCACCACCCTCGCCTCCAGCCTGTGCTTCCCTACAGCAGGGGTGGAGAGTGACTAAAGTGTAATTGGCACTTCCCCCTGAGGTCCTGAGCAGATTTTGTGGCCCGATGGATTTTCTTGTGTCTCTGGAAATTCCAGCTGGGCTAGCCAGGTGTGGTCCCAAGATGTGCCCTGGGCAAATGAATGCTGGTTCCTGGGTGGCCACACTTACTGCCAGAGCTCTGCCTATTCCAAGAGTGCAGGCTGGATGCCCTGTTAATACTGGACCCTAGTGAGAGTGGGTGCAGCTGTCTATTGCTGCTGGTATGTTCTTCCAAGGTGTATTGAGCTGTGTTCTCACTTAGAACTAAGCATCTGGCTACCAGGAGGTTGGGAATACCCCGCGGTGGGCCAGGGGTGTAGGGTAGGTGCTCAAGGGTCCAGTGTGCGGTGTCCAGCAATGGTCTCTGCGTCCCGCGGGACGTAGAGGCTGGGGGTGCCCCAAGGAGATTTCCGGGTCTCCCAGTGCTTTTGCAGCCTGGAGGGTAGGCTCTGGCAAGGTGGCAGGGGTTAGCCACAGAAGCAGGCTCCAATTTAGGAGGGCAGTGTACAGGCACTGATTACTAGTAGGGGACAGGCAGGATGCGCGAGGAGAGTGCTCTGAGGCTTGAGCCCGTGGTGGGGGTTTGAGACTGCGACTCCGCACACGCTAGGACCCCAGTTACTAGGGCGCCCTCAGGTACCTGTCTTGGTGCAGGAATCCGTGTGAGTCTCTGTGCCGATGTGATCCGGTCGCTGGTGGACAGACAGAGTTCTGGTGGGTGCTGCTCGCTGCTTAGGATGCGGTCCTAAGTCCGTTTTTATTCCCGGATTATCTTGCCGTGGAAATATCGGGCAGGCAGCTCCTTGGACAGCTGCCAAAGCAGCCCGCGGCTCAGCGTTCCGGTCCGCGGTCAGATTGTATCTGAGCAGGTCCCGTGTCCGATCTTTGTTCTTCTTGTTCACGTTCAGGGTTCCGCCGAGGTACAGGATGTGTTTTGGTTCCTGGTATGTATTTGTTTTGTTGATTTAGACACTGCTTTCTCAGTATTTAAACTTTATTTACTTCAGCTACTGAGAGGTGCTGTGTCCCTCAGTCGCCATTTTGAAAAAAAAAAAAAAAAAAAAAAAAAAAAAAAAAAAAAAAAAACTGTACCTTATTTTTAAATTTTGTTTAAAAGTTTACTGACATTCTCTATTTGGAGAGACATTGCTTGGTTTTTTAAAAATTATTTTCCCATTGTTACCATTAGATCTTTGAGCATATTTAAATTATTATTAATTTATTTATTGGTGGTACTGGGGTTCCTGGAAGCCCTTCTACCTCTGGGCTATACTCCTAGACCTATTTTATATCTTTTATTTGAAACAGGGTCTCTTAAGCCAGCATGGCTGACTTCAAACCTGTGCAATCCTCCTGTCTCCACCTCCCAAGGGTGGGGATTACAAGCATGTGCCACCATGCCTGGCCTAAATAATTTAAAACCTTTGTAAGTCTAATGTCTGGGCTTTCTCCAGGTCAGTTTCTATCATTTCCCCCCCCCCCCATTAAAATGCCATATGGTTTTCTTTTCATGCTTTACTTAATTTAGTGAGAAAAATATTCTTCCTTCTTTCCAAGGTTTTGCTGTTATTTTATAGATTGTTGTGATTTCTGATTTTTATAAGGTTTGTATTCTGTCAGGTGTAGGCACTAATGTCTATATCTTTAATGTTGAGCTAGTGACTTGATAAGATTTCCTTACATGCTTCTAGAGAAAAATCAAACAGGAACAAAACCCCCTCTAGTTGTTGCCAACGGGGTGTGTTGGGCATACCTTCAACATTCAGGCCATTTAAAACCCTGCACTAGCCTCCATTTCCTACTTTCACAGTACCTAAAGCTCATTAGGATGCTAAAATCTAGGGTTTATTAGGGTTTGTGTCCGTTTTTAGTACTGGGGATTGAAGCCAGGGACATTCTACTTCTCAGGTACACCCTTAATCAGTTTATTTTGAAACAGGGTCTTGCTAGGTTGAAGTCTGAGGCCAGTCTCCAATCTATAACTGTGCATGAGCCTTTCAAGTAGGGGTTCTGAATGTAAATCATATTATAGACATGTATATGGCTTTCTGGACTCTCCAATAAACAAGACTATTTTCTGTATCTCCTAGGCTTTTAAACTTTTGTCATATCTGTTATCTCTTGCCTCAAGCATCAGTGGACAACACATTTGTCTTTGAATACTTTTGACAAATGCTAAGTATTTTATTAGGAAAGCTCTAATGTAGGTGAAAGCAGGACAAATCCTTGAGCTGAGGTCCACCAGGCAGGAACACACACACATAGGATAAAATCCATATTGCTCCCTCCAATGTAAATAACTTCTAAAAATGTGAGTTGCTATCCTCATAGTTGCTGCCATGTTGGGGAGTGAGGCAGTGATTAGGTAAGTTAAAATGCCATACTGCTTCTCTTAAAAGTTCAACCATTTATTAGATATTCCCTTGGCTGTTATAAGTTTGATTCTAGAATTCTTCAAAAATTGTTCCAATGGCTTTTGCCAGAATATTAGTGCTTTTTTAGATGGATAAAGTTTTAGAATCTTCAAACTAAACACTAAAGCACTTGCAATGATTCCTCAAATTTTATTTGCTAACCAGACTAGTTTATCAGCTTTTACAAGTAAAATAAACTGGAGCTTGTACTCACTGGCTGTCATTTTGGGGTCCTACACACCAAGCAAGAAAGTGGTTTAATGAAAGAATATACTGAAAACTTCTGAGGGAGAGTATAACCTTAAATCTGTATCTCTTGGTCTTCATTTCAGAGATCCTCACATGCCCCTCTACTTTCAGATACTTCCTACCAATAAAAAGTTCCCTTTTGCATGAAAGCCTTGCAAGCTCAGATATCTGCCAATCTTAAAGGCTGTGTTCAACAATGATTGGGGTAGAGATAAGAGGCAAGGCTAAGGAGTATTTTATATGTCACTTTCCCTGAGGAAGCCACAGCCACCAAGGATAGCAGGTTGGCAAACTTGTGCCTCTCCAGCAGAGCTTTAACTTGTTAAACTTCTTGAGAGCTGAAGACTCCAACGCAGTAAGATGCAGGGATGAGGTACAGCTTTCTGGTTAGATGGAGCTCTTATTGGCCTAGCTGTTTTGAATGCCCTGTGCATTTTGACATAATTTGACCATGCCTAGGACTCAGTGGGTTTTCCTGTGGGTCTTACAAGCCCAAGACTGGATCTAGAACTCCAGAAAACTTTACCCCACTGTGCATGCAAATGTTTTTCATGGGTCTGCAGACTTCAAAACTGAATGGTAGAATCAGCACAAAGTTGAGGTAGAGAGTGATATTGCCACATGTGGAAAAATGTGGTTATCTTATTACAGTGAGATTATGCACAAGCAGTGGACTCTCCTCTCACTCCAGCAAGCATTATCTTGCTACCCCAGGCAAATAACTGCTGTTGCCTATAGAAAGAATCCCACAAAGGGTTGGATTAATTCAAGATAAAACAAGTTTTTGGTAAAGATTTACATTTAAGGGATGAAATTTGGGTAATATAGAAAGCTACAACCCAAACTGCTTGGATTTCTCATCTTTGCATTAAAATAATTTCAAAAGATTCTTAACAGTACCATCTTTATCTTTCCATTCTACATCTATCTTTACATCTTTATCTTTACACTCACTCTTAGCACCTACTGTGAATTATAACACTATAGTCAACACATAAGGAAAAAAATGAATCATCATAAGTGCCTGATGCTCAAGACCTAGAGGAACACATTGTCAACCCTCTACTCATGCCCTTTGTGTCCCAATATGACCATTTCTAGGCATGTCAGGTTTATTTCACACAAAATACCTGCATCATCTTTGGAGGGCTGCCCACAAGCTACTTCATTTGCATGCATAGTGGGCTGAAGTGCTCTGGAATTAGTGTCCCCCAGAGGTAGCCATTGTTGATTAAAGAGTACACGTGAGAGGCATGTGATCCAGGATCATTTTTGAAGTATGGACTTTATACAAATACTTAGGGCCTTCTTAAGGAGTTTCCTTCTCACCAATTATTGTGGCAGCTAGACCGAGACACTTCTGACTGCCTGCCTTTTCCCATATTACTTCCCCAGTTTCTAACAGTCCTTCTGAATTTGAAGTAGGCCTTTTTCTCAGGGTCTGATTTTGGGAGAATCTAGCTAATTAAATGAAATAAACAATTTCCTTAAAACATGGCTAAAGGACTGGAGATATCACTCAGTGGTAGAATGCTACCTCTATTGAACTTAGATGTTGTGTGAGGCCCTGATATAACCCAGAGCACCAAAAAAAAAAATCAATATTTGGTCTTGGCCACCAATGTTATTTTCCCTAAGGGAAACATACTGCTCCCCCCCCTATTCTTGTTTTCTCAAATACCATATATTATGGGTGGTAGGAAAAAACACAGGAAAATTGTCCCTAAGAGGCATTAAAGCTCTGGAGAGTGGGAGTCTCCACCATGTTGAGTGCTCCCGATCTCCTGAGAGTTGGCATTTACTGGAACATGGCAGCTCTCAGACCAACTCTGGAAAAGATAAATCTAGTCAACCTAGTGATTGCAGGGAACCAATACCAAAAGCAATCGCATTCTTCTCTCAATGCTCGGCAACTCTAGACCACACAGCCAAATTTTCCAGCAAACTCCTGGAGTAAGAAACAGGCCCTTCCTGCAAGGGACCCAAGTAGCTACAATCTCTGTCAAGAACTCTGGATCTCCAGACAATCCAGCCAAACTGTCCAGAAAATTCCCATGGCTGCAGCTGAACTTATGAGGACTGAGAAACTACAAACCCTTCCTGCAGGGACCTGAATAGCTTCAGAGATGGTCAAGACTGGGTTTACAAACCATCCCAAAGTGAGTCTGTACAAATGCAGGGAGATGCATGGCAGTGAACAAAACAGCAGGATATGTGATTTTGCAAACTATCACCTATGGAGTTGGGAGCAGGGAGCTACAGTCAAACATCAGAAACATGAATTAGCATACAGTTTCTAGAAACATTTAGGCAGTGGCCTAGGTCCAGTTTTCTCTAACCCTGTGGGGTCTCCAGTGTTTGCCATAGGACCACGAGCAGTGGTATCTTTGGAGTGAACTAACAGCCAACCACATCATATACTTGGTAGGCTATAAACTCACCTGGAAGTATTTGGGCACAAGTACCAAAGTCAGTGCCCATGTAAGGTCTCATGTGTTTGCAGCTGCAAGGAGGAGCAGCAGTGTCTCTGGGGCTAAGTAACTCAGCTATCCAAGCCCCATGTTCAGAACCATGTACTTTCCCTTATGGAGTTTGGGCCCTGAAAGCAGGGAATCTAGGGGCCTACAGGTTTTTACAGTATTGCAACTAGCAGAGAGACAGCAGTATTGATTCAGCCACACTACAGGCAGGGAATGCAACAGTATTTCAGCCAATAGAGTTTTTGCTTCTTACTCACATAGGTCAGGGGCTGAGAGTGCTCTGGGCATCAAAAGCTTAGCCAGTTGAGCCACAAGCTCAGAACATCATAATCTATATCCCTGCTGAGCTTGGGCCCAGTGACCATGGAGGCTAGATGCTAGTTCTCCACAGGATTTCATGTGAATGCAGCAGTAGAGCAGCAGTGGTGTCCCTGGGACATTAAATCTGTCAGGTCACAGAACTGCTGACTTTTAGCCCAGTGAACATGAAGGTCTGCAGCCAATCAAACAGTGCTGTTTGCCTGCATTGACTAAGAACTATATAACTGGTTAAAGAGGTTCTGGGGGACTAACTTAAGAGTCTGATTATGAGATAGATTAATTGATATTAACTCCCAGCATATACTTCATATTACAAAGGGAAAAATAGACAAAGGACTCACATAAAGAGAATTCTAAGATGACAAATACAATCCTGAGAATTTTAAACTCATAAGAATAAAAATAAGGGGGAAAATCCCCTACAATTCAATAAGGAGATTAGCAATACTGAGCTGTAGAAAATGCCAGGATAAGAATTTTGATTTTCAGTATTGTCAAAGGCCTTAGAAATAAGAGAAAGGGTAAAGAATATGAAAGAACACATCCAAAGAAATTTAGGCCCCAACTAAAAAACCAAATCAAGGCCAGGAGGAAAATGAAAACAAAGATTTCATAAATCACTTCTGTCAGACTAGACCACATGGAAAATAAAATCACGAGACTTCCGGGAAGATGGCGACCGAGAAAAGCGGGGCTTAAGAGCCCCGCTAACAACAAATCTCCATTACTACAAAATCAGCACCTTTCATAGCCAGAAAACACCATCACCAGTGAAACAAAAAATCACCAGGCTCCAGAGAGAAAGCGGACTGAGAACAGAGCCACAGAGGAGATACACCGGCCTCACGCCCGAGGACGCGGCAGACGCGACAGCAGCGTCATACTGCCGGCGGCACCGGCGAATTCACGGGACGGCTACAGCAAGCCGAGGTGAGCCGCTGCGGAACAGCCAGGCGGGATTTCTCCGCGCAGAGAGCATCTAAAGCTCCCAGTGGCCGAACTCAGCACACGCTGCAGGGATTCAGAGAGGAAATCAAAACCAAGAAGAAAAACACCAGCCCCACAGCCGAGGGCGTAGCAGCGGCGCCATATTGCCACCGGTGGCAGCAGCACCGAATTCAGCGAGGCCAGTACGGCTACATCTGCGTACTCAAGAACAGTGAGTCAAATTGCGGGCCACAGAGGAGAAATCCCAGTACTGTACTCCTTGGGACTTGACCCAATGGGGAAGGGGCGGTGGCAGAGATATCACACCATAGGAGAACGTGCAACCTGGCACCCCCCACAGCCTAAAGCAGCCTCTATCGACTCTCTGGGTCGGAGACTCTGTGGCAAAACCCAGTAAAGGAGTAGTGGGAACTGAGATACTACTGACTCGAGATCCAGAACACCTTAAGTGAAGTCATAGTGACCCAAGGGAAGAACCCAGAGAAGGCACAAACATCCGAAATCATGGGAAAGAGGAATAATACTGGAGCAATAAATGCCCACAACCCCACAACATCAGAACCCGATAAAACTGAAAATCAGAGATTTCTAGAAGATCAAATCAGGAAAATAACTGTAGAAATAGAGGTGCTTCGAAAAGAACTCAGAGAGAGCCAAAAAGAGATAAAGGATGCAATTAATGAAGTAAAGGCCTCAATTCAAAGCAAAACAACCGATTAGAACACATGGAGAACAGAATCTCGCTCTTAGAAGATGAACATTCCAAAAATGAACGCATAGTTTCTAATCTAGAAAGAAATATCCGACAGCAGGAATGTGATATTGAAGAAATATGGGCCCATTTTAAGAGAGCTAACCTAAGAATAATTGGAATAGAGGAGGGAAAAGAAAGTGAAACCAAAGGGATCAACAATCTCTTCAAGGAAGTAATAGCAGAAAATTTTCCAGACATAGAGCAAGAGGTCGATACACAGGTCCAGGAAACTTATAGAACTCCCTTTAGACAGGATCGGAGAAGAGGATCCCCACGCCACATCATTGTCAAAATGACCAATGTGGAAGCCAAGCAGAGAATCTTAAAGGCAACAAAAACAAAGGGCCAAGTGACATTCAGAGGCAAACCAATTAGAATCACTCCAGACTTCCCAAACCAAGTCATGAGAGCCAGAAGGGCTTGGAGTAACATATTCCAAACTCTGAAAGAAAACAACTTCCAGCCAAAAATTTCCTACCCAGCAAAACTTTCTATCAAATTAGATGGAGAAATAAGAAGCTTCCATGACAAACAGAAACTGAAGGAATTTATGTCTTCAAAACCAGCACTAGAGAAAATACTCAAAGAGATTAACTACAAAGAAGAAACAGGTAACACACTCCAGAACTAGAGAAACAAGATTTTCCATCCAACAGACAACTAAGATTGGTTATCTGTGGAGATTCATTATTTATGTTAGTCTTTTACCTATCTCTAAAGGGTATTGTTTGCCTTTATTGATGTTAATTTCTAGGATTTCTAGTTGGAATGTTAATATACCTTCAGATATAGCATTTGGAAATATTTTATCCCATTCTATTAGTAACTGTTAACTCTGTTTACATTGTCTTTGGATATACAATATTTTTTTTATTTTTTAGGGAGTTTGTATACTCCTCTGTTGCCTGTGTCATTGAAATCATAACCAAGAAATCACTGCCTATTTCAATGTTGTGAGGTTTAATGACCCAGATTTTCTCCTAAAAGTTTATAGTCTTAAGATTTATATTTAGGTCTATTATCTATTTTGAGTTAATATTTGTATATGGGATTAGGTAAGGGTCCAATTTTATTCTTTTTCATGTAATTATTATTTTTTAACAATATTTAGTTAAAAGATTAATATTTCCACCACCAAATGTTCGTGGAAACCTTGTCAAAAATAACTTGATAATATAGGGAAGAATTTAGCTCTAGTCTTTTATTTAACTCCAATGGTTTATATATCTGCCTTTAGAATAGTACTACACTGTTTCAATTATTGTAGCTTTATATGGTTTGAAATCAGAAAATATATATCTTCTAGCTTTGTTCTTTTTCAAGATCATTTTGGGTACCTAGAGTCCATATTCCATATTAGGATAGATTTTTTTCTGAAAAATAAATATATAAATATATGATAGTTTCACCTAACAAATAGATAAAAAAATATTCTCTGGTAAGAAAGAAAGCAAAAAGAAATATTGAAATGTTATCTTTAAGTCATCAAAAGCTTGGTATCAGACAAATGAAACTGTTATGTGAGATTATCATTTTTAATTTTAGATAAATTGCCATAATACTAGATGTCAACTACTAAGCTAAGCATGGGAGGGAGGGATAGGGAGAGAATGGGGTGGGGATTGGGTGGGGGCTGACTGGGAAAAGTGTGCATGTATGTCTACAAAAGTATGTATCCTACTATGATGTATGAATACAGTGCGCCAATAAAAATAAATAAATAAATAAATAAAAAAAGAAAATAAAATCACTTTTGGGAGACAGCTCATTCAAAACTGACCACACAGTCAATAGAGAAGACAATATGGCAGTATGACCAGAATACTCATGACATATTGGATAGTATAAAATTACATAAGCCTATGGGGAATAAGCATTGAAGGTTTAGAAACAAACCAAGGGGATTGAAAACTTGAGAAATATGAGAATTACCCAGAAAAGATGACCATCCACATAGAAAATATAACATTGAAATCGAGTTGAGGGTCACAAAGGAGGCAAAGTATAGCAAAGGAGTGATATTAGGGCCCTTTTCATTAAAAGTCTGTCACTCCCAGTCGAGGTCTGCAGAGTATGCTGAAGAAAGAAGTGAGGGTATCTATGTAGCTGGAGGTTTTGGGGTAGGGCTAGCAAGGTGGAAGCATGCTGGTCCTCTCGCAATATCTGGGGTCTGCCCCAACTCTGCTTTTGGCTTCGGGGTTCTGCCTCCTGTCTCAGCTGCAGTATTCTGTGAGGGGAGGAGGAGGGACCTGACCTATCAACCCAGCCTTTTGGTGATAATGGTCAATAACCGAGTCAACTACTTCCTGCCATCAGGGGAGACATCTTTATAGGGGCCCCTTGGCCAGGAGAGGTCAGGTCATTCAGAAGTGGACAGGTGGGAGTATGGCTGCAGCAGGAGATGATTAAAGGTCACTGTGGACTGCTTGGTAATGCATATTTGAATGAACTTTAGCAGACAAGGGGCTATCAAAAAAGTCAAATCATGATAATGGGTCTCGAGAGGGAAGGAACCAAGCAGAGTTGCACTGCAGAGAGGAAGTGAGGGTATTTATGTAGCCAGGGTCTTGGGGTGGGGCTAGCAAGGTGGTGAATACTGGTCCTCTTGTGACATCTGGAGTTTGCCCCACCTCTGCTTCTGGCTTCCAGGGTTCTGCCTCCTGTCCCAGCTGCAGGATCCCATGAGGGGAGAGGGAGAGACCCAACCACAAGAGACATTCAGAACCCCAATAAAATCAAAGAACTTCTCCATGCCACGTATTCAAAATGACTAATGTGGAGGTTGTTAGAATTTTAAAATCAAGAGCCAAAAAAAAAAAAAAAAGAAAGGGTGTCATACCTGGGCAAAATAAGAATCACTGTAGACTTCTCAATGCAAATAAGTCAGGAGGGAGTAGTATGTACTCTAAACCCTGAGAGAAAACAACTTCTAACCAAGATTGCTATATCCAGAAAAGGCTTAATTTCAGAGCTGATGGGGAAATAAAAACCTAAGATAACCATAACAATTCATTATTGCTAAGCTGGCATGAGAGAAAATACTTAAATGAAACAGACTGAAAAAAAAATACCAGAACCAGAGAAGAGGCAATTTTTACCAGATGGGCAACTAAGCAAAGGAGAAACACTATACAGAAAATAACTAAACATGACCAGAAACAAAAGTTATCTTTCAATTATAACATTAAATATCAAAGGTCTAAGCTCCCCAATTAAAAGCATAGAAGGGGAATGTGGACTAAAGAACATATTACAATTATATGCTGCATGTAAGAAACTCCCTTACAGGTGAAGATATAATAGGCTAAAGGTGAAAGGAAGAAAAAAGATATTCTATGCAAACGGAAACCAAAAAGCAAGCAGGGATAGCAACTCATATCTGACAAAGTAGACATTAAACCAGTATTTGAAATAAGATAGGTCCTTAATAAAAAGATCTAGTGAGATAGTAAATGTGTATAGCTCAAATGTGAATGCACCCATTTTTATAAAGCAAATTCAGAACAGTAAGTTTCAGACTTCAACTGTGGGAGACTTCAACATACCTTATACCACTAGTTTGGATCTTCCAGATGAAAGATTAAGACTCTTCAGACCCAAAGAACACTATTAACCAAATGGACCTAGTAGATGTACAAAATATTCTAATCAATAATAGCTGAGTATACATTCTGAACTCTTATGAATTTTTGTAAAATAACCATATTCTGGGCCACAAATCAAGTACCAGAAAATTTAAAAAATGGAATGGTAATTCCATGCATACTTTAGAATCATAATAGACTGAAAGTAGAAACAGACCCAGAGGAATTTCACAAATACATGGAGATTGAATGAGACACTTAGATGTGGACTGGATCATGGAGAAATAAGAAAAAATTCTAAAAGAGAAACATCTCAAAGTCTATGGGACACAGAAAGTGGTTTATGAAGAAACTCCATAGCAAAGTCAAAGAAGCAAAATAATGATATACCTCTAGGCTCTTGAAAAACAGCCTAATCCTAAAGCCAGTAGGAAATTAAGATCAGGAGAAATTAATGAGATCTTTGAAAAGATTGATAAACCCTTAACCTAGTAACTAAAGAGAATCAACCAAAATTACTAAAATAAAAAGGGAGATGTCACCACAGTGGAGAAACCCAGAGGATCAAACTATTGAAAATTTGTACATCAATAAGTTTAATAGAAATTGACAGATTTCTAGGCACATATAATGTACCTAAATTGAATCAAAAGGATATAGAAAACCTAAACTATTAGCGAAGAGAAACAGAAATAGCTTTCTAAAGAAAAGTCCAAGTCCAGACAGATTCTGAATTGAATTCTATAACATTTATAGAAGAACTAACCCAATACTTAAGTTATTTCATGAAATAGATGGAATTCTTCCAAACTTTTATGAGGCCTGTATCACCTTAAAACCAAATCCAAATTAAGGTATCAAAAAGTTGTACCAACCTCCTTGAACGTAGGTGCGAAAAATTCTAGACAAGATACTAGTGATATGCATTCAAAAGCCAAAAAAACATAGCCAAGTTAGTTTTATTCCAGGGAGGCAAGGTTGATTCAACACATGCAAATCAATGTTATTCATCATGTAAGTAGAATCAAGGACAAAAAACACATCTTAATAGAAGAATCACTGGACAAAATTTGACACTCATGTTAAAAGACAAGAAAATTGGAATAGAAGAAACTTACCTTAAGGCAATGTACAACAAACAAATGTCCAACATAATACTGAATGGGGTAAAACAGAATTCTTTAAAATCAGGAACAAGCAAAGGATGTCCACTATCACTTAGAGTACTTGAGACTCTAGCCAGAAGAAAAGAATTTAAAGGAATACAAATAACTGAAATTCTCTATTTGCAAATAACATTATCTATATTTAGAAGACAAAAAAACCTCAAGACTTCTAGAAATGATCAACATGTTCTGCCAAGTATTGAGATACAAAATCTAAAAATGTTTTTCTATATGTTCACCCATGAATCCAAAATATCCAGAAAATAATTCTACTTGAAATAACCTAAATAAAATACTGAGGAATAAATATAACCAAGGAAGTAAAAGACTTGTACAATGAAAATTGTAAAACACTAAAAGAAACAAAAAAATCTTAGATGGAATGATCTTTCATACTCTAGTATGCAGAATATCAAAATGTCTTTTCTACCAAAAGTGATCTACAGATTCAATACAATTTCTGTTAAAATACCAATGCAATTCTTTAGAGCTAGAAAAGTTAGCCCTGAAATTTATATGGAAAAAGAGACCCAGAGCAGTCAAAGCAATTCTCAGCAATAAAAACCATACAGGAGGCATAATACAAGACTTCAAGTTATACTACAGAGCCATAGTAAAAAAACACACCAAGAACAGCATGGTATTGGCACAAAAAATGGACAAATAGCCCAATGGAACATATGATACAAACCCACACACATATGGACAATTGATTCAACAAAGGTAACAAAAACATTGGAGAGTAGATAGCTAACTCCAACTAGAATGGCAATCACTCAAAACACAAACAACAAATGCTGGTGAGGATGTGGAGAAGTGGGAACTCTAAGACATTGTTGGTGGAATTGCAAATTAGTGCAACCACTTTGGAAAACAGTATGGAGAATCCTCAGAAGAATACAAATGAATTTACCAATTGATCCAGCAATACCACTTCTGGGTATCTACCCAAAAGAATGGAAACCAAACTACCAAACTAATGCATGCGTATCTATGTTCATAGCTGCACAGTTCACCATAGCCAAACTATGGAACCAGCCAAGATGTCCATCAACAGAAGAATGGATTACAAAACTGTGGGATATGTACACAATGGAATTTTACTAGCCGTAAAGAAAAAACACAATTACATTTACAGGGAAATAGATGGAACTTGAGGACATTATGCTAAGTGAGATTAGTCAGTCAGAAAAAGTAAGAAATTTGATGCTTTCACTAATATGTGAAAACTAAAGTGAATGGGGGGAGGGGAGGTGGGAAAAAAGCTCTCTGAGGCACATGATGTATTTAGACAAAGGTATTGACATCAGGATGACAAAGCAGTTATGAAGTTATTTTTTCTACTTCAGATATTTCTGTTACTGATGTCACTATCACGTCTCCACCCCTTGTCCCCGTGCTTCACATATGAAGCTATGTAAGGAGCACACCCAATGCTGTTGGACGAGTGATAATTCCCCTCAGGGCCAAGTGTCCCCTTCTCCTCAAGATGGAACTGGTGCTATGCTCATCCACACACCTTGGAGATTAGTCCTTGGGGTCAGTTGGACCTGTTAACCCTGCAATATGGCAGCCTACCTATACACGATGCAGACTTCAAAATAAAGGATGTTACTAGCAAATTTTAGTTTCCAGAAATGTCCCATTAGCAAACAGCCTTAGACTTAAACATTTAAAAGCTAAAATATTTTTTAATTTAAGGTAGAGCTGGGTTATAGATTTTGGCAGGATTAAATAACCATCCAGTCAACATTTCAGAAGAGTGCCAAGAACATTGAAAGATTGCACAGCTTTGAGTCATGGTCTTTGCCCATTTTAATTGAGGAACACCTGTGAAGACTTGTTTACATGGGCAGAGGACCATTTGGTGTTTAAGAATCATTTTTTGACAGAAACTCTTCCAGAATCACCCTTGTGGACCTTTGACCACTCAAACATGCTAACTGCAGAGACAGAGCCAGAATACGAACCAGGCTTGAACACAGTAGGATGGTGGAAAGATCATCCCATATGTCTCAGGAGAAGCCTTAGACTGTGTGGCATTTCTGCTCCATGAGAGCACTTTCTCAGACATCACTATCTGCTCTGTAAGAACAGGATAATGAAGAAATACCACTGGCTCATCTATAAGAGCTAGACTTAGCTATTTTCTAAAACTCCTGTAAGTTCAACAAGGAACACTGGACCTCATCCAACAGAACATCTATACATAGGTGGTTCTTGGGTGGATGACATCCTTACCACTATATCCTTTATGCCACCCGTCTCTTGCTACCCTAAGAACACTTGCTTGCAAGTGTGGGTAGCTCAGTGCCACACCACTTAGATCGGGATTGTTTAAAGCAACACATTTCCCACTTCTGAAGTGGACAATGGCTTTGGTGTATACCTCATGAAACAGAGCGGGGTAATGACATGTTTCTATATTCTCAGCCATGGTGGTTTGGGTCAAAATCATGCTACCATGTGAGCAATGACAAGCTAGAGACCCTGCGAGTCCCTACCTAAAAACATGTTCTTTCTGGGTAGAAAAAAGACTAACCAAAATTTAAGACTTAAATTGATCCGTAGTGGACCACTAATATTGACATAAGTTATGTGAGCAAATTTTCATGTTACTTGGTTGCTATTTGATTTTACAACAGTGCTGTGAATCTGTCCAGTACTTCGCGAGCTGGGGAAGCTTAGCTGCAAGTTGTCTGGGGGCACCAGAAGCTGCTCATGTCCTAGTAAGTTCCTTCTGAGGCCCAGCCCTGTCTCATATCCTCAACATTGTTAATTTGACTTAATTTCTGAAGAGGGGCCCAGAGGAACAGCTTCTCTGGGTGGTAAATGAGAAACTATGAACTTATGCTGAGAATCTCAGGCCAAAGCCTTTCTATAAACAAACCCAGTCTTAAAAATGCCATAGTGTAGTTTTGTTTGGGTCAAGCAAGTGAAATATGGAAACTTCCTATAGCTATCACTGTTTAACCCCCAGAAACCATGAGTGCTATAGAATTAAGGAACAGTAAGGAAACACAAATCCATGTAAGCTATTTTCCTCATTGTGCAGAGGAAGAAGTGAAATACCAAGTTTATGACCAGTCTATCTTCCTATTTAAGGGCCTAGTGATTGCCTATGTTCAATAGTGAACTACCCAGTGCTCAGCTGACAGAATTGCCAGGTTAGATGGAAATCAGTAAAGGGCATCAGAAAGAGCTTCAATTCTGGAATTTCCATTTTGAACACCAGGATGTATTTCTTTGTGTAGCTATCCCTCCATGATACCCACATGAAGTTCCCTTCAGGTACTGGTTTCCATGGTGATGTAGAATCACTAGGCTGTTGTCAGGCCAGACTCAGGTTTTGCTATCTATGCAACTCACTTGAATCAGTAACTCAAACTTGGTCTTGTATTCTTGAGCTAGAGTTACACCCCTAAGCCCTTCTGGAAGGGCAGCAAAAGATGGCACAGGAAAGGGGGACAGGAGCCTGTTGTAGGAACTTCTAGTAGGCTCCTTGAGTCTCATGGGACAAAGATGGTCATGCTTGCACACTACTTAGGATAACACTTAGAAGAGACTGTTAGAGAAGGCGCGAGCAAGGTTTCCTGAGTAAAGGGAGAGTCTAGCAGCCCTGGTCATTAGACTATTATAGTGATTTTGGAATAGAAAGTTAATTCATGTGAATATTGACTTAAGCAATATGAGAGGCTTAAATACAAATATATAGAATACATTAACATTAAAGGCTAGGAATGGAGACCGGCAGGGTGGCACATGTTTGCAATCCTAGTACTTGGGATGCCGAGACAGGATGATTGTAGGTTTGAGGACAGTCTCAGCAAGTAGAAAGACTCAGTAACCTAGTGACCCTGTCTCCAAATAAAATTGGTCTGGGGGGATAGCTCAGAGGTAGAATGTCTCTGGATTTCCAGTACCACCAATAAAGCAATCTAGGAACAGGATATTTTTATCATAGTAATCTATCATTCTCTCATTTTCTGAAAAGGTAGGGGTTCAGGTTGGTTAAATTTTGATGCTAATAATTTTATAGGAATCCCCAAATATCTAATGTTAGACCTTGGAGGGCAAGGATATATAAGAATTAAAGGCCATAAAGGGGGGTTGGAATTTAAGTATGTGGGACAATAGAGTACACAGTGTGTTATGTTAAGCACAAAACTGATCAATACTCCAGTTGAAAGTTAGTCTATGGAGTTTTTTGTAGGCTGGAGATAGCATATTAGGCAGTCACTCTGCCACTGATCTGTTCAGCTAGCTCCTATAGTATGGGTCAAACAGAAGAGCACGCACACAGGTATCTTCCACTGACCATGAATTCAGTTTCCACAATTATCTACCAACTGTATGTTCCAGGGGACAATCTACTGTATGTTCCAAATTGACAACCTGTCAATTTGCTCTAATGTCCCTAGAATCTACATGGTTAAGGAAAGTTCCAGAAAGGCAGAGAAGTGAGAGAGAAGTCAAGATGTTTAAAATCCAATTTTCTGATGTTTCTGTGGGTTGGCTGTGTTTCTTCTAAAGCAGTTCCTGAGATAAGAACTTCCATGCCAGCTCATAGCCTGAGGGTTACCCCAGGGCATTCATGCCCCACTATGTGCTGGGCTGGAAGGCCTCCTGGTCATTGAGCAAACCCATGCTCTGTGTGGAGGAGCTGCCCAACACAGCCACAGCTGAAACCCCTTGAGCTGTGGGGCATGGCTCCAGGCTCCAGTGAGGTGCTAAGTAGTAAACTGATGGTCCCATGATTTCTTTGGTTCTATGATTTAGGGATGGTGTTAAGACTTCAGGATGGATGCAGCACAAAGGAGGGAAAACAGACCCCATGATAAAAGATATGACTGAGTCACAAGGACATTCTGAAAAGTGAAGACAGGTGCCTATGGGTGAGAAATATGAACAGAGGTTGTTTTAAAGAGTTTAAAGAATTATCTGGGTATGGTGGCAAAGGCGTGTAATCTCAGTACTTGGGAGGCTGAGATAGGATGATGATGTAGGTTTGAAGTCAGCCTCAGCTACTTAGTGAGGCCCTCAGAAACTTAGTGAGACCCTGTTTAAAAAAATAATAGGTCTGGGAGTTAGCCCAGAGGTAGAAGGCCCCTGAATTTCATCTCCAGTACCACACACAAAAGTTATAGCTGCATTATGAATGCAAACTGATCCTGATTATGAATATAGTGTGTTAAAAATCAAACATCACCTTGAATACTTTGTGGTGAGAACATCTGAAATTTGAAATGCACAGCACATTTACTATGATCAGTGCATTATGAAATATATTTTAAAGATAAAAACATTTCCAATTGAGGATTCATACTCTTTGCCAATCATCTTCCTATTATCACCACCAGCAGAGATTTTAGATAACTCAAACCCATGTTATGGCTCTGGCTGGAGTGTAGCTTGGAGGTAGAATGCCCCCGAGTTCAATCCCTAGCACCACACACACAAAATCCAATTTTATATTTTAACTCACCAAAATAAGTGACAGTTTCTTCACATCTTTTCTACCATATTTTAGCTATTCTGATAAAATGCAAATTAAGATGTAATATTTAAAGTCATTCTATATATGCCTGTTTTCTATTTGTATATCCCAATTTTCCTGTTTTTCCCAGATTTGAGACATGGTTACAATTGCATATATTTAGGGCATATGTGATGTTTTGATGAGGTATACATTGTGAAATGCTTACCATAATTGAGCTAATTAGCACCTATCACCTTACTTTAAAAAATTTATGTTGCAAATACTAAGATATACTACTCCTTTGGGGAATGAAAAGCCAGTCCTACAAGATGGCAACCTTTATTAACTTGACATTGAGATGACAGATTAACTATACAACAGATAAATGGTTAGAGTGTGAGGAGGTGCTGGTCTAGGGTGGGCGTGGATACACTGTAGAGGGCAATGGAGGGATCCCAGTAGTGCTGGAAGTGTTTTTATCTTTACTACCAGCTTGACTCTGGGTCATATTATACCAGTTTTGCAAAGTGTTACTATTGGGGAAAACTGAGTCAAGAGTACATGAAAGCTCTTTGTATTATCTTTTGTACTTGCATGTGATCATGTAGTTCTTAAAATAACTTTAAGGGGAAAGTGCTAATTATCAGGAAAGGGACATTTGTTTAAAAACTAGCAGGGAGGAAACAGGAATATGGTCACCTAATGTCCAACTTAAGCTGTCAAGCTCAGCTTAAAGATTTTGTACTTACTTAAAAAAAATTTTAAAGTCTAGTGAATTTGGAGAATTTCTAAAGCAGTAGATATCAAGCTAGGAGAGTGCAAGAAATTAATGGGGATAAATATGTCTCATAGGCAGACAATTGACACTGGAAGTTTAGCTCTATCACTACTGATCTGTGTACTTAACATGTGCCAAGCATGATTTTGTGGGTGTCACACGGATTAATACATGTGAAAGCAAAATGCATAGGTTATTTTGAAGGGTCAGTTTTTGGATAAGGAAATGCTAACTACTTGCTACTTGTGCAAGGATCACATATTAAAGCAAGGCTAATATTTGAACCCAGGACATTAACTTCTTTCATACTACTCTCCTCCTCACACCTAAGATTACGCTGAGAGAGATTAGTCAGTCACAGAAAATAAGAAATTGGATGCTTTCCCTAGTATGTGAAAGCTAAGGAGAAATAGGTTATAGGAGGAACTATGAGTGAAAAAGGAGATCCTATAGAGGAGCAAATAAGGACATCTAACTGAGGTGATGGGAGGAGGGAAGAAGGAAATGCTAAAGAACATAATGTTAGCCATTAAGTCAAGCATGGGAAGGAGGTATGGGGAGGGAATGGGATGGGGATTGGGTAGGGGGTAATGGGGCAATGTGTGCATGTATGTCTCCACAAGTTTTTTATCCCATTATGATATAAATAAAAAGTATGACAGGTAGGTATAAGGCAGTAAACTGAAATTTTATGACCAAAACTTGTACATGTAGAATCAGTAATTAGAAGAAAGCCTAGGAGAGTTAGGCTGCTGATACAGTGAGTGGGGAAAAGGTAAGGTTGATGTGGCTTTAGGTTTAAGTGGTAGAAAGATGTGGGCAAGTTCAAGATGTTGATAGTTAGAAAAAATCCAGATTTGGTGATAGGTTTGTTTGGGTGGTGGTGTAGAGTATTTCTGGGTTGACCCTCTGGATTCTGGCCATTATAAAGAAGGAAAAAAGAGCATGAGATCTATTAGGGTAACTGAGTTGGAAGGGGTTGAGATGCATTCAGATATGCAGGTGCATACATGGGATTGAGAATATAAAGTTGAAGAGTGGGCTCTTCTACCCAGGGAAACTGCATCCTGAGAAGTCTAGAATCCAGTGAAACAGCTATCCAGAAGAACCCAGTGAAAGAAGCAGCCGAAAGATAGAGAGACTTAGCATTCAGAAGATATCTGGGGCAAAGTATCCAAGGGGCAAAGCCTGTACACAAGCGAGTAGCAGCATCAGGATCTTCCTTGAGCTAGACAAAGTCCAGGAACATGTGTGCAGCATGGGTTTCTAGGAGCAGTTGGAGATGCCTCTCCATTGATAGAAAAGCTTGTCACGATGTGAGATGTACTCAGACACTGAGCAATCCTTCAAGAAGCATGCCTTTAAACCTCAGGATTGTGCTTTAGTCTGTTTTGGAGATCCACCTAGACTTGAAAAGGACTAAGGAACTGCAACTCTCAGAAATGGTTAGTAAAAGGGATCTAGGACAATTGGTCAAATTATGGAAACTCAAGTGTCCATAAGATTAACATATGAACAATGGGGTGTGAAAACACACACACACACACACACACACACACACGAATTCTACTCCATGAACAAAATTTTAATTTGCAGGAAAATACTGATCTCAGCATATTTTCTAGTTCATCCATCTCAGAAGATCAAGGTATATATTTTCTCTTATGTGAAAAGCTAGAGAAAAAAATGAGACTTTAATGTGGAGAGAGACATTTGGAGTAGTAAAAGGGGGTTGGAGGAGAGAGTAAGGGAGAACAAGAAAGGACTGAGGAAGGAGACGTTACAAGTACTGTGGAAACACATGAAGCTACTGATACCAGTTTTACTACCATACAGAGAAAGTAGGGTAGAATGTAAAGGGAAATGCACCCAAAGCTGTGTGCACTTTATTTTTAATCAGTGAACCTACTATGATGTACAGTTGCAATGCACCAGTACAAAATTTAAAAGCCAACTAAGAGCTGGGCGTGGTGGCGCACGCTTGTAATCCCTGCGCTTGGGAGGCAAAGACAGGAGGATCATGCAGGTTCAAAGCCAGCCGCGCGCGCTGGCTTAGGAGACCCTGTTTCCAAATAAAAAATATTAAAATAGGTCTGGGAGTATAGCCCGGAGGTAGAAGGGCTTCCAGGAACCCCAGTGCCACCAAAAAAAAAAAAAATAAGGGCTAAAAAGGATGAATAAAGAGAAGGAAGTCTATAGTAAAACAAAAAGATATCAGCAATGTAATAGCTTCTTGGGAAAAGTTTTTGTGGAATGGTTTCATATTGCAATGATTTGGGTTTGTTATGTCCCTAAGAGCTGATGTGTTGAGAGCACATCTCCACATGCTGCGAGGTTCAGAGGTGGGGACATGGCTGGAAGTGGAGGAAGGTCACCAGAGGAGTGGCCTTGGACTACCCAGATCCATAGGTACCCCCTTCCTCTGGTTCCAGCTCTCATGACAAAGCTGCTTTTCTCCACCAGGTGCCCTGCTGCTGTGGTTTCTGCCTTGGAGCTGGACAACCATAGACTAAACCTCAAACTGAGCCCCCAGTAAACCTTTCTCAGCTGTGCTTTTCAGGTGTTTTGGCCACAGTGAAAGAAAAACTGACTAAAATCACATCTACAAGATTCAGTGTGTTTCTGATGAAGAAACCTTGTCTGAGCTCTATCATTTTATGCAAGACCATTTGCATATCATTTTATGCAAGGCATGGTGAACCTGCACCCACTCCAAGGGAATTCATTCCATGTACCTGATCTGTAACTCATCTTCCACCAGCTGTGAGACTTGACATGGGCTCTGTCTGTATTACCAAGCCTAGAGCCAAGGACTTTGCCTTCATTTCCTCAAGTACACAACCCAAGAGTCTTCCCTTGGTCTTGAACTAGAATCTTCAAGCAACTAGGAAACAGCTGCCTCCAGCACACCACTTAGAGGCCTGAGGGGACAGGGCCTTAAACCCTTTTGGGTTCTCCAGGTTTCTGTAGCACAATTAGGCTTGGCCCCAACCAGACAGGCACTGTAGCCTGCTGGGGTCATGCCCTAGCAAGAGTCAGGGTTCATGTGTTGGTGAGAGGAGAGTCGAGGTCGAATGAGAGAAGACACCGCCACACAAGACCAGCTGCAAGCTTCTCTGCTTTATTCAGGGTCTGTTACAATCTTTATACTTCTTTTGGCAGAAAAAGCAAGCAGGAACTTCAAGGACAGGAAAAGTTTTTTTTTTACAGACTTCAGGGCAGGGTGCCAGACATTTAAGTAATCACAGAAAGTATGCTTTGTCTCACTTCACAAGGCCGACTTGAACTTAATCTTATGTATTGGCCCAAATTAAGGTCAGTTTTGAACTTAATCTTTGACCCAAACTTTTTTTTTGGTGGTACTGGGGTTCCTGGAAGCCCTTCTACCTCTGGGATATACTCCCTGTTTTATATTTTTTAAATTTGGAAACAGGGTCTCTTAAGCCAGTGAAGCTGGCTCCAAACCAGCGCGATCTTCCTGTCTTCACCTCCCAAGCGCGGGGATTACAAGCGTGCGCCACCACGCCTGGCCCAAACTTTATCCTTAAAATAAATCTTTGCTGTCCGAGTCTCTCACAAGCCACTGCCCATCAATTTTAGTTATAATTCCTATATATAATCCAATTATAAATATTGATCCAAATAATCCTAAAATAATTTTTTGAAGGAAATGCTAGACATACTTCATGGGGGATCTACGCCTTTGTAGGTCCCCTGACCAAGCTTTCTCAAGATCTGCATGAGATGCTGTAGCAGTAGTCAAGCTGATCACTGGTCTAGCTACTACTGTGGCTTCATCCAGTTATACTACTAGAACACAGGGGGCCAGACCTCCACAGTATCCTGCTCATCCTCTGGTCCAACCATCTCTGTATCCAAGGAGTGGATTTTATTGTAACACTTAAGACGTCTTCACCTACACTTCCTATGTGGGGCCTCAAACACACTGTACTCCCCCCTTGGGACCTTCCTATGTCCCATCAACATCTTCATGGGTGCCTTTCTCATTTTGCTCTTTAAGTTTGAGATTAAGGGAAGCAAAGAGTAGATAGTGGAGTGGGAAGCAGGGTGTATCTGCTGTAGCCAGGAAGTGGGCACCCCTAATGTGGTCTGAGTGTCATTGGATATTCACTGCAAGATTGAAACACTGGTCATATTTTAATCATTTCAAATTTTGAAGTAACTATTTGGAATAGGAGTTTTTATTGTCTAAACTTCATTCTTGTAGCAAGAATTTTAACTTCAAATCTACTTCAAGAAAGCATTTTAAGATAGGTGGCTATCACTTTAGTATTTTATGTTACAAAGCCTATGCTTCTTAACACACAAAGGAATCAAACTAGAAGGTAGGATTGTAGAAAGCATGTGTTCTTTTATTCAGTCTGTCATCTTTTCAACTTCTATCACAGAAGATAGTGCTAATAAATTTAAGCCCATACAGGAAAAAAGCAACCTGCCTCAGACCAAAAGCACCTGAGATATCCCCTCTACCTCTTCTGTGCACACAGATGCAAGAGAAAGCAAGTTACCACAGAAGAGGTCAGGTCAAAGCAAAAATAAGGGATCTATAAGTGAGGATCAGTTTTAGAGGTGAACCTTCCAAGGCCAGGCTGCCCCTTGGCCTCAGACCAGGGTCAGAGGTCAGGAAGATATTTCAGTGCAGTCACAAGGATGTGCCAGGAGTCAGTGCAGGGCTTGGACCCTCTAGAGAAGTATCTCAGGGGAGATGCACTGTGTCATTGATAACAGGCTCTTCTCTTGCTCTTGGGAGGCTGACTGCCCTTCTTACAGATGGTATCTTATTTGGAGACAGGACCCCTTGTGCCTTTCAACTTGGGTCAAAGTATCTACCAAAAGTTCTAGATGAAGATAAGGGCTGTGGCCAAGACACTAGTACAGAAATCCCTGTACTCAAGTCTTCAGCATCATCCCCTGGGGTAGGATTTCACCTGGGGTTCTGCAGAATTCCTGGTGTACATCAACCCACCTACACATACCATGGCTTTAGTCAGGTGGTTCAGCCCAGTAGCGTCTTCCCCATGGTCTCCTTATCAAGGTCCCCATTAATGATGTCCTTACCATGGGAAAGCAGTCCTGGCCAACCTTGACTGGGATCAGAGGAGCTGCTCCTAGTCTCTCAGTGCTATCTGTGGCCAACTGCAGGATAAGTGATTTCTGTAGTCAGATACTGTCTGGTCTCCTTCCTGCCCAACTTGAATCAGCTGTGGAACAGCATGAGAGCTGGGCACAGGACAGGTGCTCCTATGGACAACTTAGTGTGGTTTGTAACTCCTAATGGACTCTTTTGACCTATGGTACAAAGGCCTTTGATTAGAAGCACCAGAAGCTAGTGGCCTTCCCATCCCTGGAGTCAAGTGGCATTGGAAAATAAGTGCAACTTCTTGCCTTTAAAAGCCAAGGTTCTATCGTGGCCATTCTGAGTCCTCAGAGGACATTTGAAGCAAGCTGGGGTCACAGACACTGATTTTGGAGAGGCTTCCAATGAAGGAGGAAGCTAGATATACTTGCCTTTTGTGCTTATCACAGGATACAGTAAGACACCTCTTGTTCAAAGACCTCCATCAGATGTAGGTGTACAACACATGGTGGTACAGGAGTGGAAGTACTGACCTTATGCTTGACCTCTCAGTCATAGCACTAGCTTTACTAGGCTGAGGGCAATCAGTTTTGGTAGCCATGTACAACTCAACCAAGAACCAGAGGCTGTGCATGTAAAGTCTGTAGAGACAAAGTAGATTAGCATTCACCCATCTATCTAGATGAGTGTGGGAAATAAGGGACTGCTGATGTTGCTGTGTCCCACAAAAGTCATTGTGTATCAATGTTTGAATGTATTCCACAAAGGTCTTGTTAGAGCCCAAGTCCCCAGGGTTGAAAAGTGACCTTTAAGAGGTAGGATTGATGTTAAGCAGATAGGCTTCAGTATACTCCTACAAGCTCCCTCTTCCAAGTCTGTCCCAGGAGAAGCCCACCAGAGGCTGGGGAAATCCCTCCTGTCCAAGTGGAGAAGTGGGTCTTCCTTCAAGGATAATGGCACCAATAGAAAGACTGCCAGATAACTTTCAGGGTCCTCTGAATTTGGATTGAGGATATATTCTTGCTGGGCAGTCATGCTAATGATTGAGCATGCTGGGGTCCAAGGGCATGGCTTTCTCTACCCAGGGCCAAGACTCTTATGGGACAAAAGTGTCCTGCAGTTTTCCTATTCATCTAGTTATGTCTGCTTCATAATACCGGCCCATCAAGAATGGCAAATATGGTGAAGTTGAGATTACAGCATGTAAAGAAAGATGTGAAACCGACACATGGCACAACTCTTGTGGCTGCAAAGTCAGAAGATGCAAATTAACATAGGTGCTGCTTAACAAGTATGGCTGAGTCCCAGAAAGGTCACTGAGCTAGTGTGCTTTGAATAGTCCATGAGCGAGAATAAAAGAACATATCACCTGCTCACCCTCACTCCCTCTATATGAAACTTTCTCCAAAGAGGTTGCATCCTACCCGTCAGGAGCTTCCTGGAAATCCAAATCTCATTCCACATTTTGATATTTCAGCCAGGTCTGGAAGCAGAAGGCCATAATATAACAGGCAAGCTTGTTTCTTAAAGCGGGGGTGGTGGTGGTGGTGGTGGTGGTGTCAAAGTCTTAAGAGATGTAAGGTGAACAATACACTCTACAGCTTCCAAATAAAGCCTCTGTGCATATATACACAGCGAGAACCTAGGCTTGCCTGAGAAGCCTTCTCTTCAGAAGGCAGGCCTTCTCCACTGCCCAGAGATCAGCAGGAACACAGCACACCTGCAGATTTGGGCCACCACCAAATAGCCAGCACTCCCTAGTGTTGGATTCTGGAGAGCTAATGGGTGATCAGGCAGCACCTGGAGACTGTGCCACTCCATGGGATTCAGAGATAGCAGAACACTGACTAGCAAGCCATGGCTAGCAAATAAGAGTCCCAGTATATACTCAAAAGAGGGGAACATTCAGGCCAAGGCTCCATTTTTATTTCTCCCAAGCATTGTTTGAGCACAAACTGGAGGCCTGAGGAGCTTCCTTCTCTTAAGACTCTGGGCTTTCCTCTTACCTGAGCCAGGAAAGCTTGGTACATGAGACCTTTTCAGGATATGAAGAACTGACAGTATAAGTGCAAGCCACAAGGATCAGCCCTCTGTTGGCAGGGTAATCATTGCAGTCCTGCTCCCACAACAGGTCTTCTGTCCCGCAGATCAGGACTGGTCCCTCCAATTTAAGAGCCACATGCACATTCTGTAGCTGATCTTTGGGGGCTCTGCTACTTTGGGTGATGCTGGTGAGATAGAGGAAAAACAACTGAGAAGAAGCTTCACATCATTGATTAAAAGTCATTGAGAACTCTTCTAATCTGATCATAGGCAACTTCCACATTTGACTCCCACCAAAGTTCTGCTCTTGATAATGTGCACAGGTCACATGCAATTGTCTCTTCCGAGTCTGGAATGCTTAGGGGAAAGCAAGTCTTCAGGCTGGAAAGGCAACCTATTTGAGTTTTGTCACTTGGATCCTTCTAAATTACATCCATCAGCCGATAGAATTTAACAGAAGCACGTCTAAGCCCCACTGAAAATATGCATCCTTTAAGCTGCATCATCCTAGGTTTATGGTGTAGAATTCTATGAAAGAGAGGGGAAAATGTTTTGATATTGAGGAGCCAGACCTTCAAACTTCTAGAAACATACCAACACCCTTCCAAAGACGGGACATGAGTGCACATCATTCTGGGTTCTTGAAACCATCAGAAGTTCTTTCAGGCAATCTCAATCTTGTAGTCACATTCTGAAAAGGATCAAGTGAAGGGGAGTGGTGCCTCTGCTGTTACAGGTATCAACCCTCCCTGGGATCTGATGGGCCTTGCCCTTGCTGAGGGAAAATTAAGGAAGAGGGGGCTGATGGGATGATCTGCAGCCTTCGTCGAAGTTGGTCTCAGGGCTACAAAGTGCCCACCACCTCCTATTCATTCTGGGAGTTTTCTGGACCTTCAGTATATGACCCTTTGTTGTACTCACCAGCTCAGGTGCTGTGAACTCACTCATCTCTGAGGGGTATAAGCCCACCAGACAATCTTCTCAGGTGATCCATTCAGTTGAGAAACGAGAGACCACAAAGGGTCCAAGTGGATCACTCAAGCATCACATGTATTGCTCCTTGGATTACAGAAACTTGTATGCCACCCAGTCATGATCAGTGATGCCTACCAGGATGGCGATACCTTTGTCCAATGATGCCTGGACACAAAGAGTTCCAACTTCCTGGGCTGTAGTCATACATTATAGCTTGATAGCATCCTTGTAGCATCTATTGCCAAGAACAATACTTCCCCTGCTCACCTAAGCCCTTCCTCTCAGGTTTAGGACCCCAATTTTGCGAAGGCCAGAGTTTGAGATGGAAGGCTCATTCCATGAGCCATTGGAAATGAGACCATGCCTATTCTCAGTTTCTAAATTCACCTTTATCCCTTTAAGGGTAAAAAGCCACACAGAATTCTTGTTTCATGTACATTCTCCATCCTGGAGGCCGGGCCACATCTTCAGCATTGCCTCTGTTCTTTACTTTAGTAGCAGAAATTACAGGTCTTTGCCTTGCTGTTTCAGGTTTGTTCTATGCAGTGCTGAATACAAACAGTATAGCTTTAGGAGCCTGTACACTGTATTGGGATTTTCCTGTGGAGATTGACCACGAGTTCCACAATGTACACTTTTCCCCACCACTGATGCCTCCAACACAGTCTACCCACTCGGATGGGCTGAGTGTCGAGGCCTTTTGTCCCACTGCTGCAGAGCCCCTTCCTGCTCTCAGTAGCACTCTACTTGAAGCCTCCTGTGTGTCACTCAGCATAGGGTTTTGAACAGATTATCCAGGTTTGAAGAATCACATCTAGAACCTAAAGAAGCCAACTAGGTATTGTACTTTGCTATGATAGATGCAAGATGCCACAATTTGTCTTTTCCTTTGCCACCTGCCCTTGTCTGAAGTCTTTCCTGAAGCAGGTCACCCAAATCCTTATCTTCACCCACCCCAAGCAGTACACGTCTTACCAAGACCTCCCATGGGCTGGTCCCTCGTGCTCATCCTGCATGAGCACCATGACCCTGGTGATGGTGGATTAGTGTGAAGAGCTGTAGGACGCTCAGTTATCTTTAACTCTAATTCATGAGAGTGGAGAAGTTTCTATAATCCTGAAAAACGATGCATATCGCAAGTTTTACCTGAATTCAGACAATTATCCTCCCTGCATACTTGGAAGATGCATTCCTTTGCACTCAGGTCAGTGAGCAGCTATAGCCATGAGGCCATGTCTGGACCAGCAGCTGGGCTCAGGACTTCTATTTTGTTGTGCTCCTGGTGTTTTACATCGGGACATCCTCAGTTCAACTGTGACATCTCTGCCATTTCCCAAGCGTCTGGTATTGTGTGGAGTTTATCCTGGAGAAGAACAGTTTAAGCAGCTATTTGACAGCTCCTACCCCATAGAAGCCAAAGACTCAGTGTGGGCATCATCCAATTTCAGCATGTCATGTATTTAGGGACTGGGGAAGTCACAAGTGTGCCTACAGGTGCCGTAGACCTAGCAGAAGCTCACCTTGCCCAAGTGACCACTTAAAAACCAGCCTTTGAATGCTTCTATCTAACCAAAAGGTGTAAGGATCAATAGTGGATCAATGAATTCCCACACCTAAAGAAGTCCCTCAACTTAGTTTTCCTTTTTCTCAAAGTGTAGTCTTAAATGATCATGAGTCTTTTGGGGGAAGCTGATTAATTCATGAGACTATTTACTTGTAGTCTTAGGTTTCTCTGGGCATCCTACATCATTTCAGTCAATGGGTTCTGGGTATGAAACTCCTCTTACACTCAGGAATTAGATATGAGGTCAAGACCCTCATGAGCAATGACCACAGATTCCTATTCTTCATTCTTGCTTTTCTTTTTTCTTTCTTTTGCAGGTCTGGGGGTGGAACCCAGGGGCATTTGACCTCAGAGCTACAGCCCCTGCCCTATTTTATGTTCTTTATTTTGAAACAGGGTCTCACTGAGTTTCAGAGGGCCTAAGTAGATGAGGCTGTCCACGAACCATGATCCTCTGGTCTCAGCCTCCCGAATGCTGGGATTACAAGTGTGCACCACCACACTTGGCTCTCCTGATTTCTTTTGAGCCTACCCATAGGGCAAATTCACCTTAGTGTATGCAGTTTTCTACGGATCATCTCCAAAATCCTTTGTGGATCATAGTCCCTTGTTCACATGGTCACTTTGCCAGGCATTAAGTATTTGGTGCTGCTGTCTGGCTACTGCTGTTTGGGTAGGGGTTGGGATACAGAACATCCTCATTACTATCAATGAGCCAATGCTGTAAGCACCTCTGGGGCAGCAGTCCTGGCCTGCAGGAGCACTGCCATTGAGCTTTCTGATGTCATGCATTCCCCACAGGCTGTTAAACACATCACAGTGCCCTCTTCATGGTAAGTCTGTTTATCTTCTAGTCTCCCATAGCACCCAACTGTTAGGCCCTTTCATCTTTCTCTGCCATCTTCCATGGCAACTCTAGTACTTTCACTTTGCTCAGGTGTTGAGGTTCCTGAAGTAGTGTCAAGTCCTGCATCCCAAGCATGTCTGAGTCATTAGATAGTTTATGTCACTTCAATTCCAGCCCCTTTCATCAAGCATCTGCATACTCGTGCTACATGCATTGCTAAAGTGGGCTGGCTAGGTTGTTGCTGAGACCATCTATGGTTCCGTGGCTTCATCATCCTCTGAACCTACCTGTTAATCTGGTCACCTCAGAAGGGCAGGCTTGCTTGGTAATATGCCCTTCTGTGTTGTGAAGTCACCAATTATCCTGCCTTCAAGAAGAGGGCAGATGAGAATCAGGCCTGGGTACCCAGAAAACCTGGGGAATTTCTCAGGACATGATGGACCCCAAGCCTTTCTGTACACCAAGGCCATATGATCAAGAATTAAGGACCATTGGACCTGTTTGGCCAGAAATGAGGTGATCTCCTGGGAATAACTCTAGATACAGGGATGGAGAGCTTCTTGAGCACGAGGTTAGGTTTCTTAAACTTTGTAACCATAAGCAGAGGCATCAAGCTTATGGGGTATGGACACAGATAATCCAGGAGCCCCAGGGCCAGCCTAGTCCTTACGCTGTTTCTTCCTGCCTAGCCTGGAAAGATGTCACCTGAGCTTTGTGCTAAGTCTAATTATGGCTGTGCTCAGAAGCTTGCTTCTGTCTTCTTAGCAATATCTGAATATTCAGCCTTTGCATATCCCAGAGAACCAAAGAAGCCTTGTGTTTCCTGGCCCCATCCCTTCCCTAAGCAGAAGGTAGGGCGTGTGTGCAGTGGTCATTGCAGAGGTTCCTATAGGACCATTTGGAACTAAACACAAACTTTGAGATGAACAGTCTCAATCTATCTCTGACAGGGATGTAAAAGTCTCCCCTAACCATGGGAAGTGGGGATTTTGGAGGTTCAACCAAAACCTCAATTCCTAAAGAATTACCTTTTGTACACAGACTGACTTTTCTCAACACTAAGAATAGAGAAATCCCCACAGGCACAGGAGCCCCATTTAAACTTAGAAATGTAGGTAGAAACACCTGTGCTGGTAGTAGCCATGTACCAGAGAGCATACCTGGGCCAGGTTGGCAGAGCTCTTGTCTAGGTCCTTGTGCCCACAGCCCTTTGGGGGGACACCCTGGTATACTCACCTATAGCTTGCTTCTGCAGGATGATTTGCTGTTTCACTTTCTTGGCAGCTAACATATCCTTCAGCTTTTTTTTGCCATATGGTTCATGCAGTAGACATTTGGCATAAACAGCATTCTAGAAGTCAGTGCATTACTCCAAGTTATTTTCATTGTACCAAGTTTCCCTCTTGGCTACAAGTCATTACCATTGCCACATCACATCCAACAAAATAGATTAATCTAAGTCTATTTCCCATATTCTAGCCATAACTAGATAGCACTTTTTCTATTTCACTGTAGAGTACCAATTCAGAGTTGCTCGACTCTGGATAGAATGCTGTGAGACAGATTAGTTTTTCTGGAAAAAAGACTTTGAATTAAGAGAAATAGTCAGCTTAGAGAAAAATTACGCCTGGCTCCAGATTTTCCATGTGAATTCTACAGACTAAGACTTGAATTACTTATGCCCAGTTTCCACATGAGTGAGTTTTGAGAGTAACTGCCTGGGGGTCTGTTGAGGAAATTCAGATAATGTAAAGTACTGACCAATTTAAATGGCTTGTAATTTCATTTTATTATTGTCCACAATGCCTGTGGTGATTGATGAATGTAATTTACTTCTACACAAACTGCAGTTTTAGTCCCTGCAATATGGTAATGATTTATGGCTTAATGGGATCAGCTGGAAAAGAACCTATGGATTTCCTTGTGATTTTGTGTTTTTCTATGACGTGAAGAAGTGTTAAAGTATAAGGTGTTAAGCTATTAGCTTTGATTTCCAGGTACTGTTTGACTTCAGCATTTCCCTTCCTTTTCACATCATGAAGTATGGAGAAACTGGCAACTGTATAGTGATCTGCCTCTTTGTTATTCTAACATCTTCCTGCATTTGCTTTGTTACATGTCTGTTTGGCTTTTGATCTACTTCAGTGAGCTATAGGCCTTAGCTCTTTTGCCCCTAAGCACTTCAGTTATTTGAGTTTAACGTCTCTTATTTTCTCCCTTTGAGGTTAACAAAGTGACACAGTACAATGCACAGGTCTCAAGGATGCCATTTGGTAGGTTCTGGTGAACACAATGATCACCCAGACCCTTATGGTAGGATTAGCATTCCTCCACAGGTTTGCCCAGTCACCCTTTCTGGCCAATACACTCTTCTGTTCTTTCACAGGCAGCCATGGTTTGGGTACCTTAGGTCCACAGGTCTTAAGGTTTATACCACCACATTCAGGAAAGGCAAAAACATCCATGATACCACATTTTATATTATTTCTCAGGCTATAGATCCATGTGAGCCAGTTCAAATGTGTTCTGCAAGATGAATGTGACAGGATGTGTGCCTCTAGATAGGGTATCTGCCATAACTAACATTTCAGGGTCCAGAATGTTGACCAGACTCTCAACACTAAGACTAATTGGGCCACACAGAGATCAACTGAAAGTTTAAAAGTCTGAACAAGAGGTACATCTTTCCAAGATAGAGACCTCATTCTTTGAACTTCCAAATAGCCAGCTTCCTTTTCTTAGCTTCAATAACACTGGGCTTGCTATGGTTAAAACCAGTCTGAGACACAGACCATGTCTCAGACCACCATAAGAGTCATAGATCAGAAGTTTTTTTTCACATTGGTACTGGGAATGAAACCTGGGGACATTCTACCTTCAAGCTATATCTCAGCACTATTTTTTAAATTTTAAAACAAGGTCTCATTAATTTACAAGAGGCCTCACTAAGTAGCTGAGGCTATCTGAACTATGATCCTCCTGTCTCAGCCTCTCCAGTGCTGGGATTACAAGCATGTGCCACTATGTCAAACTATCAGAAAGTATTTTTGCGCTGAGGAAAGTGATCAGCATCCAATACGCCTAACTCCATTTGCTGATTTATCATGTGTCCTAGAGATATGGTGAGCACAACACAAAAGAAGTACTGCTCAATACTCCTGTGACGATTCAAGCTGAGCCGGTGACAGATCTAGCACTGGATGCTGCTGCCTGGAAGCTTGACAATCTCAAATGGGAGGAAACAATTGGAAATGCTTTGAGAAGTATGTATGTGGGGAGGGGTAGAGAGAAGAAATACAAAAGGCTTTCTCATATTGGGCGATTTCCATGAATTCAAACTAAGCTTTTTCAGCAATTGCTTCAATTTAGACCTTACATCTCAGGATCTTTCACCCTAGTTCTATTTAAAAATTTTGCATTATAGGATAAGGAAAAACAGGTAGTTTTTTCAGTATCTCCATATTACCATATAAGGGCATATGTGAAGAGCTGCTTTTAAGAGATAAACTCACTAAACACTGCATACTTGCCTAGTAAAGGTATTGCCTTTGTTAATGTCAATGTTACCTCTGTAAAAAGTGTAGATAAGTTGTCTCATATTTTTAAATTTAGTTTCTAAAAAGCACTACTGCCATTCAGCATATACTCTGCCACCAACATCATTTACATCCTTGTTGATTCTTTCAAGCCATGAAATGATTTGCTCAGCCCTCCACAATCCTGTGGTATGTCACTCATGGCACAGAAGGACCAACTATGTACAAATATGAGCAAGAGGATTAGGAGATAGTCTACAGTGCTAAGTCAAACATACACATTCATACCTAGATGTCCTAGTAAAGAATTTCCATAGAATGACTTCAAAATGGCATACTTATGGATATCCAGATATAGCTCGTGTTGAGATTTCCTTTTTGATATTCGTAGTTAAGAGTTCTTTCATCTAAGCTCTGCAGATAACATTAGAAACACATCCCTAGGAGAAAACTGTTATAAAAAGAGGGCTGCATCTGAGCCTGTAACTCAGGAGCTCTGTGATAGGAGTAAGCTACAAAAACACTTTCGGGGACAATGGGGGTGGCAGGGCTAGTCACGTACCCCCAGCCACTGGTCTTGATGGCACTTGAGGTAATGCAATCTTTAGGATTTATACAGGTGGGCATGATCTTCCTTTTGATAGTTTGAGAGTGATTGTGGGCACTTTTCTGGTAGGCATGTAGATACAGGTCTCAAATCTTGCCCTGTCACCATGCAGATGAACCTTTGGCTTAATCCTCTTGTAGTCCTAGTGGAATATTCTTAATTTTGTAGTTTTACTAAAGTTGCCCTTATCCCCAGAGTAGTTAAGTAAAAACTTTATTCAAAGAAATAAGTTAATTCTCCTATAAAGTATTCCCTAGTCACTTTAGCTGGGAACTTAGTAGAGATCAGAGTTTTACAAACCTACCTACTGCTCAGAAGAAAGTGAAACCCATCACAGTCTTTGTAATGCCATGTGACTGATCAGATACATAATATTGAAGTCTTGGGTTTATCTGGGTGTTAAAAGTACTGGGTGTGCAGAGGTCTGGGAAGAGGATGCCCTTCATGCGACATGTCTACTCACATCTGTTTGTTCTTGGGGCAAGAAACGACGCCATCCTCTATCTAGGTAAGAACTGAAGCAGCAAAGTTTGGAGAAATATCCCTGTGCCTCTCCCCTGCACTGACACCTCTGAGACACCTCTCCATCCCAGAGTCTATGGGACACTATCCTTCCCTCATGCAATTACTAGGCAATACCCCTCCTCTGCCCATGTGAGCTGAACTGAAGGATGATTGGGGTAGGATCTTGTTTCCTGGGTGACAGGAGGAAGTCCAGGGTAGGGCTGCAGGAAATTTTCAGAATATGACCTTACAAGTTGTCAATCAAGCATTCATTTGGCTAAACAGGTTAACTACATGCAGAGTCTAAGACTATAAAGCCCAAAGGTGTAATCCAAGACTATTCATTTCCAGAAGCCAGAAACATTTCAGCTTGAATGAAGAGACTATCAAGAGATATGAGCACTGAGAAGGCAGACATATTTGATTCAGTGATTTTAAAAAATACTTTTATGGGGAAGGTCAGAGTTATTTCTTAAGGATATTTTAAGACTGCCTTGGTTCAGGAGACAAGCCCGGGAAGAAGGATCACATGGGCAGAACATCTACATAGAACTGTAGCATCCCAAATCACCAGCGTAGCTAAGTCTGGAGATACGCATATTGTTTCTCTCTCCCCTCCAATGCTGGAGGTGGAGGCAGAGGAGTCATACGTAGGGATGCTGAGTAGAGGCACCTCTCCATGCAGTCCTGATTAGAGGACCCTTAGGGCAGGTGCTCTTTGCAAGAATTCTCCGCTTGCAGGCTGGCAATTCTGGATGGTGAGAAGAGCTCTCGTGTCTATCCAGACCATGGCTGACCAGGAATGGACACACCTCTGTGTGGTCAGGATGCCATCTCAAGTCAGTTTGCATTCTCCATGTTGAAAGCTAGGGGAACATCCTGATTCTAGGAGTCAGGAAGGCTAAGAACCTGGCTGTGTGGCACACACTCAAGGAAGGTTTCCTTTGAGGAACAATGCCCCAGACTGCTGCCATGCGCAGGGATCTGGACCCCTCAAGAGAGCCTTAAGAATGAAGGGCAGTGACTAACAGTGTTGCTTGGTAGGCATCTCAAGAACTGTAGGACATACACACTTAGGGATGCTTCCTGGAACGCTAAACGAGTTGCAATTATCAGGTTGCATATGCAACAGGAGAAGGATTTCATGTCCAGACTAGAATGTGAGCTATCATACCACATAGAATTGGTCTCAGTGGACATAACAGTCAGAGTATCCATGACAGAGTTGATTTCTAGGTCCATTAAAGATGGTGAATGATCACACCATAGCATCCTGGAGAATGGAGATTCCCACTTCCAAGTAGTCTCCCCAATTTGACAATCACCTTTACAGCCATAAATGGTAAGAGATGAATTGCTAAAAGCCTGGGAATTCTCAGTTGCTAACTATCATGAGCTGGGTATCAGTTGATGTACTATGAAGTACATGATCATGAAGATGTACTGCATGACAGAATGTCGATGCAATATATGATCATCACATGGAAGTCGGGCTCAGGACTGGAAGGCTGAGGTGAATACCCACAGCAGGAAGTTCAGAGATCACGGTGCTATGCTCCTTGTACTGAACTTCATCTCACACCTGTGGCTCCTTAGCATACTCACAGATAGCATGAACTCTAGAGAAGCTGATCCCATAATTTTGGGAAATGGCTTCAGCATTTTCTGATGAAGTCACTCAGTGTTCCTTCCCAAAAATCTGGGAAAACTGAGATGGTGGTTATAGTGCCTCAGACTTCAGAATAGAGGTCACATTTTGTAACCCTCATGATCTCCAATAGATGGATTTATCTAACCGACCTGGCGTCCTGAGCCTAAATATCCAGCTGGGATGTAGCAGGGAACTTCAGATTGTAACCTCAGGCTCTGTAGTTCTAATTCAAAAGTTACTTATAATTGAAAGCCAGATTTGTTTAGCACACCATTTTGTTTTGGAAGGTGACAACATTCTAGGGAAAAGCTATCCTTGAGGACAATAGAATGACTATGTAGTTCAAATACAGGTCTTCATGTCCTAAGGTAATCTTTTTTTGGTGGTACTGGGGTTCCTGGAAGCCCTTCTACCTCTGGGCTACACTCCCAGACCTATTTTTACATTTTTATTTAGAAACAGGGTCTCCTAAGCCAGCGCGCGTGGCTGGCTTCGAACCTGCGCCATCCTCCTGTCTCCGCTTCCCAAGCGTGGGGATTACAAGCGTGCGCCACCACGCCTGGCTCCTAAGGCCATTTTTGGACACTTTTGACCTGTAGCTTGGGCTAAGCTGTCTATGATGCTATAAGTCAAGGTGGGAGAAATAGAAATAATTATTCTAGGACACTATATCAACCCAAGAATAACTTCCAAAGCCTGAAGTTAAACGAGTGACAAATCCTTAGGGCTTCCTCACCGATTCGAGGAGAAGAGGTAGGATGGCACTCAAAAGCACTGTTTTCCCATGAAGGTCAGAGTAAACTATTCTAATGCAGGGGGATAGGGAAATATGAGAAGAACATTTCTAAACATTCTCAATTCTTCCAACCAGCAGCAACTTCAGTCCGCTTTTCTGTCTCCTGCATCACCGTATGCATACACATATTGACCTTAGTGACTCCTCTTTCAATGACCTGGATTTACATCACATCTGGCCCTGCTTCTCAGCTCTCCTCATCAGAACCATTTGCTTGAGAACTCTCCACTCCTGTTTCCCACTTCAGAGTAAGAATACTCTCAGTAGCAATCTGATGCAGATATTGGATTATCTGCATCTCTCATGTACCATATTTAAGTTCTGTATTTCTCCTAAAGCCTTTCCCTCACAGGCTTCCTACTGGAGCACCTGATGGTGTCTCTTTTTCCTAAGACTGGTGCTAATATACAATCAGTTTTCTTCTACTTCATTGCCTACCTAAAGTCAGCATTTCCCTCCTGGATCTTTACATATTCTTCCAACTGGTCTTTCTTTCCAAACATTTTCCATACACAGCCTATAAAATCCCTTCAGAATATGACACATAAAAGCTTGCCATTCCATCTACATTTCCCTCCAAGTAAAGAAGCATCCTTTTGTAGCCCTAATTGGGTTTGTGTCAGGTCTTCTTTGACTTAATACCCCTGGTTACATACACATGCAGTCTGTCCCTCCCTGCCAGACCCAGATAACTGGCTGGCCAAGATGTTTTTGATCTTCTAGCACCAAAATAGGTAGGCAGGATTTGAGCAGGCTTTCTGTGTATGCTTCTAGCCCACATTTTGTGCTCCAGAGAATCTTTACGATCCTATGTTCAGTGAGTGTCTGCTAATCAGATGAAGGGCAAAGTTCAAGAAGAGCAAGAGACAATGGAAGCATATTGAGTTAACTTGCTGCTTGATGAGAATAATGCTGTCCTGAGATAGCATGAAACTAGTGGAGAACTTCCAGATGAGACTCTAGAGACAGAACAGGATGGGGACTCAAGCACTCATAGGAGCCATAAATCCACCTACTCCCACAAGGCCCTGGGTGCTGCTGCCCAGTGATAACCCTGGGAAGGTTAGATTTGTAAGGCTCCCAGGAGCCCCATGCTGTGCACCCCAGGACATAAGGCTTGCTGCTCAGCAGGGCTGGCTTCCATATTAGAAGCCTGAGCCTCTTGTGGAATATGGTATCTTCCTGGGAATGGCTCAACACTGGGCTCGAGGTGCTCCATCCTCTAGGACTTTTTGTAAGATTCATGTCCTGGCTATCACCTTGCATCTGTGGATTTTAGCCCTGTTCCTGAGGTTCTGGTTGCCTTTAGCTTTATTCAAGGCAGATGGCTTTAGTGTTCAGCCCTGGATTAAACAGGGAACTCTAAAGATGCAGAGACACACATCTAATTTTCATTTTCTACTTGGCAAAGGAGGGAGTCAAGATCTTGCTGAATCCTGATGGATGCAGAACAGGCATACATTTAGTAATCTTTTGCCACTACTGAAAGTGTTTAGCCCAGTCTGTACTGTGCATATGAGGACAGCTATAACAGGCCCCTGAAATTTACTCTGAACTGGCTTTGTACCATCTTCCAGTCTAAGGAGATGGGGTGGGAGTTGGTGTTGCCTCATTCTGTGTAGGACCATTTTTATTTTGACCCTTTTTTCTTGCTTCCTGTGATGCTTTAATCCTCTGCGTCCCAAGTTGATCTAGAAAGATTCAAGTCTGGGCTCAAAAGGATGGGGAAACTAGCTCCACACTTCTTGAATATCCTGTTGCTTCCTCCTTGTTCTTACCTTGCAATTCCCAGAATACACCCCAGAATACACCCATGTCACCACCATAGTTATGCATATTTCTTCCTTGAAAGGAATAAGGGCACCCCCTCTCTACAAGTTGATGCGAAGTGGCTAGTTTAATAAAGCTAATGCTAAATTCCCATGGTATGTACGAGTTTATGTTAGGTGTTCTACAGGGAAGATATTATCCAGTAAAGGTGGGTGCCTCTCTGGATTTATCTTGGCCACCAAGTATACCTTGATGGTTAGGTCAGAGTCATTGAGTAATTTCGAGATCAGTACATCAGTTTAGCGGGAAGGCCACAGATATTCCTCATGATGAACAAGAATGTGTATAAGGAGAAAAGCTCTAGCTAGACACTCAAGTGGTCTCTAGTTGCATATCAAGGAAAAAAATGCATTGAGGTCTAATTGAAAAGACTGAGAGGTCACAAAGACATGCACCTTGAACGCAGGCTCTAAGGACAGGTCACTATCTGGCTCTGAAGGCTGTGCTTAGACCCATACCTGTCCTGGGACAAATGCCTGCGGTGCCAAGAGCTGCCCAGTACTCAAAGTATCTGTCCTGCGTTCAAGGTGCATGTCTTTGTGACCTCTCAGTCTTTTCAATTAGACCTCAATGCATTTTTTTCCTTGATATGCAACTAGAGACCACTTGAGTGTCCATCAGCATCCCACACTCAAGTTGAATGTGTTTATGGCAGATTCTTCATATGTGCTCAAGAAAATGTAATGTGATGTTTAAGTATGAGGTTTCCATGTTCTTTACTTGAGCCTAAAGATCTAAATACATTTCATGGCTTGAAAGATTCATTTTTAGAGTGTTGAAACTGATCATTCTGAACATGGGGTAAAAGTCTCTGCCTTGCTTGTGCCCAGAGGCTGAGAGTTTCAACAAGAATCTGGCCAGAATGAAAGTTGGAAGGGCTTACTGCTACATGTGTAGCCCCCTGACACCCTAGGCTGGGTGAAGCCTCTGGAGAGGCCCCAGCCATGTCACTGGAGCTGAGGGAGGGGCTCATCATTTCAACCTGTCTTTGGCCCAGATACCAGATACATCTCTTTAACAAGGAGAGGCTTCTCTGCTCTGAAGTCCAAGGAGCACCACCCCACCCCCATCTAGGGAAATGTATTCCTGTTTCATTCTGAACAGGATGGCCCTTCCTCTCAAGTGAGAAGCTATCTGCTCCTGAGTTCTATGCCAGGCTGGAAAACATTTGGGTCCAGAGTCTTTAGGACAGACAATGGGTACAACTAGTACCATAAATCAGATCAGACATGATGCAAAACAACATTTGTTGCAGAGAATCTGAACTTGTATCTTTTTGTGTGTCTGGTACTGGGGATCCAACCCAGGGGAACCCTACTCCTGAGCTCCACCTCCCAGCCCTATTTTGCAATAGTCTCTGCACTCATTTTACTATAAACAGGATGGCTCTTACATTCAAATGAGAGGCCAAGTGCTCATGACTTGCGTGCCAGGCTGCCAAACATTTGGGTCCCGAGTCTTTAGAATCAAGGACAGAATTAAGTGTGTGCATATAGGCAGTAGTACAAGTTGGAGTAGACATGCGAGACCATTTGTTGAAGAGTTATTGAATCCAGGATGTTCTACTTCTGAATTTTATAGCCCATAATGTTTTAAAATAGAGATGTGCATTCCCATTTCACTCTAAACAGGACAGCCCTTACATTAAAATTAAATACCAAGTTTGAGAGTTGTATGCCAGGCTGCCAAAATTTGTGTCCTGAGCCCTTGGAATAAAAGGTAGCTTGGCTATCACCCTGGAGGGGTTGGCCTTTGTGCTGAGGATACTAGGAATTCTTTGGGCTCTGATGTGGCAAGTTCTTTCACCTCCCAGCCAGGAGGCTTCCTGCCTCTCACGCTAGGGTCTCAAGCTTCTTCCAGAAACTCCTCAGGTTAGCTCAGCCTCCCTTGATAGCTTGGCAGTGCCATCTGTCTCTGCATACCTTGTTCATTCCATGGAGAAGCAGGACCACTTTTGGCACACATGCATTTTATCTAGTTGGGAAGCTTCAAATTCTAAAGCACCTATCAAGCTTGTTGCCCTTTAAAAACATGTCTGCCAACCTGCTAAAGACAAAACTTTAGAGTAGAGGACCAATAGATACCATCGGCCTATGAGAAGGTATTCCAGCCACACCAGGAGATTGATGTCCTGTCTGGTACGAGTCCTGTGATATTTGATCCTAGTTTTAATTTTTTTTAAAAGGACAACAATGGTCAATCTTGCTTTACCCAGAAGACACACACTGGTATCAAGTCCTTTGTATTCCTTTCCTCCTTCCTGGAGGCAGCACAAATATGTACCACCACTCAGAAGTGGTTTGATCATTCCATTTCCAAGGACAATATTTCATTATGGATTTTAACAAGTTATCATCATCTACTTTAAAACAAAATTTGTAGTTTTAAACATCTAGAAAGATGTTTCAAGTAAGGACTTAAGTTTGTCAACTATGTACATAGTAGTGTTAGATCTGAAAGTGTCTTCCAAATAGGAGCATTCTGGCCTAGAATCTTCCTAGTTCCTTCTCTCCTATATTTGATATAGACACATGTCACTTCCTCTAGCATCTAGAAACTAGATATTATAAAGTTAAGACTCATTTGTCCAATATATTTGTAGTATATACAGTATAGCAAAGTGAAATGCATATAACAGGGCAATGGATAAGTGGAAATTTTCTAGCACTGACCTCCTCTAATCCCACGAACATGTACAGACAATATACTGTTCACAAAAGTGATTTTCCATCAGTTTTAAAAAGCTATTTACAAAGTTTTGTTCTATATTGTTTTATTTATTCTACTTTAAAATATAATCTAGCTTCTTAATACCTAGGACACTCTATATACACATACTAATGTATGACTAATTCTCACTTTTTCTGCCTTTCATCCAGTGAACAAATACAGGCATGTAAGTATAGTACAGTGTTAACTTCTTTGTCATACACTGACAACCTCTAACACCTGCAATCGCTTCTTAGGCTTCTTACCAGTTACATTTCCTGGAGAGTTAGCGAAGTCAGGGTCAGGAAATAAGTGCCATATAGTTAAACACAGAGGCGAGGAACGGAGAAACCATGTATGTGTTGTGAGCAAGAATTGGGGTTACAGATTCTGACAAAACACTAAGAGAAATGCATACAACTATATACTCCCCCAGCACCTATGTGGTATCAGAAACCAATTTGTTTTTTGAGGTTCTGGAGCTGAAACCCAGGGGAATTCTATCTCCAAGCTATACCCCCAGCCCTAATTTTTAGTTTTTTTTTTTTTTGAAGGGCCTCACTAAGTAGCTGAGACTGTCCACAAACCGCAATCCCAAATGCTGGGATTACAATTGTGCCCCACCACACCCGGCTAAATCAAACCTTAGATCAACCAAGATCAATCAAGACGTCATGAATGATTAAGAGGATTTGTAGCTGAACGTACCCAAAACAAGATTTCCAGAGAATGGATTGAAAACCCCAGGATCTATACCAGCCTTATGCAGGGCAGAAGGAAAAGAGATGGCTGTTAGCATTTGAGGATAATTTCTAGGCTTCCAGGTCAAGGAACTAGACCATCCCAGGGAAGAGAGGATGCTCTGATTATGCATTGCCTGACCTCAGATCTTAGATTTGATATCACAACCTTGAGGGGCGAGATGTTTTAACAGTTATAGTAGTGTGGCAGGCTTTCATCGCAAATGACTTACTCATTGGATCCACTGAGCACCATCAGGGGAGCAGAGGCCAATTCCGTCCCACATTCTGCTTTTATGATATCAAGTCTCTACTCACCAACCAGCACCCGTCCTCCCAGATCATAATAGGTGACCCAGTCCTAGACGTTGCCTTGTGATCTGTCACTTGAATTGGGGTGGAGGGAGAACACTATTCCCTACCGCTCTCCAAAGAGTATGCTACAGATAAAGTTTGAAGTCAATGTTAAAGTATCAGTAGCAGTTTGATTCCAATATTGAATTATTTGTGCCTCACACTTATCAGATCTAAGCCCTGGTTTTCTCCTGAAGCCTTCCCTCCTTACAGGGAAGGGAAGCCAATGAAGGCACTTTGGACTTTTAGCTTTGCTGCTGTCCTGGCATAGCATGAATATAGAATACCCTGCTGTCCTGGTATAGCATGAAATGAAGCAAAGAACCCTAGATGAAGCTCTAGGGACAGAACTGGGTGAGGGCCCAAGATCTCCCATGGGAACCAGCTTTAGTATGTAGGCACAGCCACCTACAATTCTGTGGGGTCAGAAGGCCCTAACTGCTGCTGCCGCCACCTAGTGATAGCCCTAGGGAGGTTCAAAGACTTGTCAGGCTTCCCAGAGTCCCATGCTGTGTCCAGAACACCTATGCTGCTCGGCATAGGGGCTGGGTTTCAGACTAGAAGCCCACGCCCCTTCTGGAACAGCACCTCCCTGAGGGTGGCCAATCACGAGGCTTGAGTGGGTACTGATGGCCCTGGAGCCAGCATCTCGTTCCGTCCTCTGGGCTCATTTCGCAGAATGAATGCCTTGAGAGTCTCAGATATAACGTCTCTACATGTCAAGGCCTGTCCTTCAATAGATTAGAGTTCCCAAATTGCCCTCAGCACAATGCAAGGTAGATGGATTCTATAGTGCTCTCCTGGTTCTGAACATGAGGTTTCAAGGACCCAGAGAGCTATGTGTACATACATTTTCTTTACTTGGCAAATGAGCAGTCAGGCCCCTGCTCAGAACACAGGTATGATAGCGGGCATGGATGTAGTCACTTCATTACCCACAGAAGCTCGAGGTTTCAGACTCATCTACACTGTACATATGAGGACAGCTACAATGGCCCCTGACAGCCACCATCTCTGAACTTGCTTTGCACTAAAGATTTGCCATTGCCTTGCTCTGCGCAGAGCCATTCTTATTCTGACCCTGCTGTTCTTGCTGATTTTGATATCTTCCTCTTCCCAATTCTGAGGTGATCTGAGGATATGTTGATCTGGGCTGGGAAGGATGGAGACACCACACGTTAGCATCCTAGCACATCCTAGCACCTATTCTTAGCTCAAAACTCACAGAACACACCCATATTTCCACTCGAGTCTTGGCTGGAGGCAATGATCTCTTTCAAGCTCATTGCTGTTAGTCTCCTGCTGTGACTTCACAGTCAGCACCCCTCCCCTCCTGGTCTTGGTTGGGGTAGCTCCCAGTCCTGAGTCCATATTTCTGTTGGTTTTCATTCTTTCAACATGGTGGTCATCTTTAGGTCAGACATTTTGGTGCCTCCCCTAAGATTCGGTTGCACCACTTACAGTGGTTTGAAATGAGGCACGTATGAAAACCTGGTGGTAAGAAAAGGAGCGGAGCTCCACCCCGATCTGGGTGTGTTAGAGGGCTCAAGAAAGGAGTACGAAGTATTGGTCACTGCACATGAGATCAGCCTGTTTCCTGGCTGCCATTTTTGATAGGATTCAATTCTCTGGATGCCTGTGTACTTTGAAAACTAGAAGCAGGTGGGAGTGACTCTTGCACGACTCAAAGCTCAGGTGCCTGATTTGCTTATGTGGACTAATAGCTTCTGTATAAGCAGCCACCAGTAGGATGCGTCTATACCTGTCTACCAGTGTCATTTGCTCTAAGTGTCCCAGGAGCATGGGCAACACTACAGAAGCTCACCTTATATTGACATCACATCTAATTTGATATGTTTGTTGAAGTACATCATGTGCATTAGAGAATTTCCTTCTTCCCTCCTCCCGTCCCCTCAGGTCATTGTTCTTGAGCCTGATAATCTAATAGTCTCACGGTCTTAAAGTTGTTTGTGATGACTGATCATTCTGAACATGAAGTCTCTGCCTTGCTTATGCACAGAGGTTGAGTCAACACAAGAACCTGGACAGAAGAATTTGAAGGGCTACCTGCTATACATGCAGCTCTCTGGGAACTGAAGGCTGAGAGAAGCCGCTGCAGAGGCCCCATCCATGTTGCTTGAGTCAAAGGAGGGCCCCTTTCCATCAACCTGTTCTTGGCTCAGACGTATTTCTTTGCAAAAGGATTCAGGCTTGTTTTCAGCTCTGGAATCCCAGCAGCAGCTAGATCCACACCTTCTGTTTAGTATAAACAGAAGAGCCCTTCTGTTTAAATGAAAAGCCAAGCGCTCATAAGTTTTATGCCAGGTGGCCAAACATTTGTATCCAGAGTCTTCAGAACCAAGAACAGAATTCATGTGTATATAACTAGTTGTCTTAAGTCAGAGCAGACATGATGTGAAGGGACCATTTGTTGCAAAGATTGAACTCAGGAGCATTTCTCTTCTGAGCCCCAACTTCAAGCTCATTTCAGAATAGGGAAGTACAGCCGGGCGCGGTGGCGCACGCTTGTAATCCCCGCGCTTGGGAGGCGGAGACAGGAGGATCGCGCAGGTTCGAAGCCAGCCGCGCGCTGGCTTAGGAGACCCTGTTTCCAAAATGAAAATGTAAAAATAGGTCTGGGAGTGTAGCCCCCAGGTAGAAGGGCTTCCAGGAACCCCAGTACCACCAAAAAAAAAAAAAAATAGGGAAGTACATTCTTATTTTACTCTAAACTGGATGGCCTTTACATTCAAATGAAAAGCCAGGTTTGTATTCTATGCCAAGCTGCCAAACATTTGTGTACTGAGTCTTCAGAACCAAGGACAAAGTGTGCCTATAGCTAGAATTAACCAGAGCAGACAGGACACAAGGGACCATTTGTTGGAAATATTTACTTGAGTCTTCTTGTGGTACTAGAGGTTGAATTTAGGGGCATTCTATGGAGCTACACTCCCAGCCTTTTATTTTTGAATGAAGATGTGCATTCTTGTTTCATTTTAAATGGGGCAGCTCTATTCAAATAAAAACTGATGCTTGATTTCTAATGCCTTGCTGCCAAACACTTGCATCCTGAGGCTTTAGAACCGAGGACAGACATGGTATGTACATAGCCAGTAGCTTAAGTTGAAGACACAAGGGACACAAGGGGCCATTTGAAGAGAATCTGTTTTGGTGGTACTGGGGATTGAATTTAGGGGAGGTTTTTGGTACTAGCAGTTGCACTCAGAAGCATTCTCCCTCTGAAATATACCCCCAGCCATATTTTGTGTTCTTTACCTTGTAGAGTGCTTCAACTAAGTAGCTGAGACTGCCTGTAAAACTGTCATCCCATCTCAGCCTCACAAGTACTGGAATTCTGAGTGTGCACTGCCACATCTGGCCCAAGGGTTGTTCTAAGCTCTACCCCTGACCCCATTTCGTTTTGTAACAGGGTCTTGGTAAGTTTGAGGGGCCTTGCTATGTTGCTGAGGCTGGCCTCAAACCTATGATCTTATCTCAACCTCCCGAGTACTGAAATTACAAGTGTGTGCCGCCACTCCTGGTTTGCCACAAGTGTTCTTAGAACATTGAACCCTTCCCTCTCCAAGTCAGAATAAGTTGATCTAGTCCCATAGACATTTCCCGGCAAACTCTTTTCGGATTAGTTTTCTCTGTAGAGGAAATATAGAAGTTTAGAGTTTGAGATAGTAGATAGCCTTTGAAAGCAAACTATTTTTTCCCACCAGAGATTCAGATGATTAACAGTGTAATCACAATTTCTGGTAATAATTAGAAAAAAATCAAGTGTGGATTAAGTAGTGTGTCACTTGTTGTACATTAAGTACTGTGACACTAGTTTAAATTAGTATGTTTATACACATTTGTGGGATTGGCTAATTGTAAATACTTTGCCACTCATTTTCTGGTCCCTCCCTTTTGTGGTAGTGGAGACCGATACCAGGGCCTCCCTCATGCTTTGAGAGCACTCTACCACTGGCCTATGGAAAATAGAAAAGAGCAACAACTATGCCAAGTCTGGGGCTTTCTCAACTTCCCTCACGTTTGCTTTTAAATCCATAGTTATCAGCTCTTTCTCATGTCAATGGCTAAGAGGTTCTCCCCTCTCCCTGTCCCACAGAGGCATCTATACTGAGCTAGAACTTCCATCTTTAGTGTCTACCTGATCTTTCTCCCCTAACATTTTCAGCAGAGCCAGTGATAGCATTAAAGTAAGGTGCTTCCCAAGATACCAATACATCTGTGGTGACCTCCAAGTAAAAGCTGAGGCTGAGTCCTAACAAGAGCATCCAGGTCTTGCATGGTCAATTTTTAACTATTGACTATTCCCAGAGGCTGTATTCACATGTTCTTTCTCATGAGGATCCAAGCTTCTGCTTGTCTTCCTAGTACCGCCACACTCTAGGCAGTGCCAGAGCAAGTCAGCCTCTGCTGGAGGCTACTTTCTTGCCCAGGGGAGAATAGGCTCTGGATGACACCAAGATATGGTAATGTTTTTGCTGTTCAGATGAAGGGAGAAGATGAGGGGAAGCAGGCAACTTCCACAGGTGCTAAATAGAGGCACCTAGCACTTCCCTGCTTGGCCATGAGGTAGAACTGAAGTTGAAAAGTACCTGCTAATTGAGGTAGGCCAGGATAGAACATTGGAATTAGACTGCATAGTAGGATAGAGGGTAAGATAGAATGCCCACCACCTATTGAAGGCACAAACCTGGGCAGAGGGGAATGGCGACCCCTTTCACAGGGATAGGGGTCTAAGGGCAGTCCCCTTAAGCACTGCTGGCACTAGGGATAGTCCTAAGACTTCCAATGGTGACTAGGCTCTGAGAAGGCCTTTACACTTCCCAGTAAATTCTCATGATGCTGTCACTGGGCACCATCTTGAGAGCTCTATTGTTTGAGTTTATTGCTATGGGAGTTAAAGTTCCCTGTACTTTCCTATCTGAGGCTCCATCACAATATGGTTCCTTAGGCAGCAGTTCTGGTCTGTTTGGACCAGGGAAAGAGACCCTGATACCAATTGGGTCCTGTGCAGGAGAGCAGGCTGCAGCAGTAGTATAGGCTGGGGGAAATGGCACTTTTGGAACCCATATTGGCCAGGCCAGCTGTTAGGTGAGTATTGGAAAATATGACTTTGGTATTAGTGTGTTGGAAAGTGACTTCGGTATTAATGTATCAAATTAGTTTCAAAATGCAAAAAGTCAGGGCCTGGTTGCTGCCAGGCACTCAGACAGCTGTTATAATGCAGAGCTTCTCACTAAAAGTATTTAAAGACAGGTTTACATAAATAACTTCTAGTTGATGGGCGGGCTCACACTGGGTCAAAGGATTATTGTATCTTTATGAAAACTGTTCTGTATCCAAAAAACTTCAGTGACTTGGAGTTCTGTATTGTGCACTAGCTCCTTGGCACACTGGTGTGAACAGCATCTGCCCTGCTCCCAAGATGTGTCATCCAGATAGAGATCAGGTCCCCCCCACCCATGGGTATTCTATATCTGAATTCTGAATTCTACCACCAGCCCCATTTTTTTATTTTATTTGTTTGGTGGTACTAGGGGTAGAACCCAGAGGCTTTTTACCTCCTGGCTATACTCCCAGACCTATTTTATATTTTATTTGGAAACAGCCTCATTAAGTTGATGAGAGCCTCACTAAGTAGTTGAGGCTGGCTTTGAACCTGTGTGATCCTCCTGTCTCAGCCTCACCAAAGTGCGATGATTACAAACGTGTGCCACCAGACCCGGCTCCCATTTTTTATTTTTAATACACATTCTAAGTTGCTGAGAACGTTGAGGCTGGTTGTAAACTTGAGATGGTCCCATCTCAACCTCCCAAATACTGGAATTTTATGCATGTGCCATTCTGCCTAGATTCTTTTAAATTTTAATATTTTCCTCTTTTCAATTATTTGTATGTGTTTTCTTTTGCAGCACTGGACATTGAACCTGGCACACAAACCATGTTGACTAGGTGTTCTGCTATGACGTACATACCCACACCAGTTGATAGTTGCACTTTGCTTCAGTCACAACCTGATACTGCTCAAAACCTTAGGAAGTACTTTAAAAAAGTGGGTGATAAGCTGGGTGTGGTGGCGCACGCTTGCAATCCCTGCACTTGGAAGCCAGCCGTGCTGGCTTAAGAGACCGTTTCCAAATTTAAGAGTATAAAAAAATGAGTCTGGGACTGTAGCCTAGATGTAGAAGGGCTTCCAGGAACCCCAGTACCACCAAAAAAATGGAGGATAAGAGCCCCCAGACTATGACCCATCCCCAAGTAGACACAGTAAGATGTTTGCCGTCCTCCTCCTGGATGACCACCACCATAGTAAAGGAGAAAACACAAGGGACTTCAGTGGGGCCACCCATCTTCTACCATGTTTCAGACAGAACAGGAAGCCATTCCACAGAGGGGAAGTGTGACCCCAGCCCCTGACTCTCTGGGAAACACCTGGTACTCCACTAGTGTCTACACAGGACAGAAGCTCCAGCCCATCACCATTGTTGAGTCAGTAGCAGAATTGCTTTCAAGTAACAACCTACACTGGCAGAGCCTGAGGAAACCCATAACCCTGGGTGGAGGCTTCTAGTCTCATCTGTAGGAAACCAGAGTATGCAGCCCATAGCTTGTCATCTACACATCTGTTAGACCCTGCTTCTGTGAGACCTACAGAGAAATTCTTTGTGCTCCGACACAGTATGGGGTCTAGATCAGCCAACTGCAGCCAGATAAGACTACATTTTGCAGTACACAGAGAATTAAGTTCAATACTATGTAAGGAACCAGTATCCCAGCACTTATCAATAGAAGGTTGCCAAGAAGGCTTTCAGTGAATCTCAATAGATGGAAAAAAAAGACAAACAAGTGGAAAGAGGCAGTGACATCCTAGAAAGTTTGTAACTCTAGTAACGGATCCTTAGGATAAAGTGGATTAAATGTCAGAATTAAAAAGTGTGTATTAGTTGGGATTGAATTTGGGAATTCTGCCAATCTACATCCCCATCCCTTATATCTTGAAATAAGGCCCTGCTTAATTGCCAAGGCTGGCCATGGACCTGCCATCCTGTCTCAGCCTCCCAAGTACTAGGATTACAGGAAAGTGCCACCACATCCAGCTCAAAAGAATATTTAAGACTCAGTTTGACATGAGATTAAAAACTGAAACGAGAATGCAGAATATGAGCAAGCAATTTTATGGAGTTTTTTTAAGAACCAGGTAGAAATCTTGGAAATGAAAAGCTAAATAAGTGAGCTCAATTCACTCAAAGCTATAACTGACTGAATAGTTTAAGGATAATTGCCAAATGAAGTGTTATACCTAAAAAAAAAATACAAGATCTCTGGGACATCAAAATATCTGAATAGTTAGCATAAAAGCTGCAAGAGAAATTCCATGTTACATTTAAAGTCAAACTTGCCAGAAAGATTTTGCGAGAGTCCTAGAGGGCAAAAGAGGACGTGGAATTAAAATCTAGCTAAGATTACTATACCCAACAAGGTTATCCTTCAGAATTCAAAGAAATAGTGTTTGGAATATTCAATGAGCTAGAAGAATTCCTTACCATTAGGGAAGGACAAAAATCTAAGACTTGAAGATTGTGAAAAAGGCGAGAGCCCCACTGCCATAATCATATCCAAGATCTTCACCCTTCCATTAGTTTACCAAAGAGCATTTTTACAATTCTGATGTTTTAGTTCAAGACTTAGTCCTCACTTCTGAAAGAGGACTTGGGAAAGAGATACAAGAGACCTCAACACTTGGGGAGTGAAGCGATATGCGCAGACCACATTAGTTTCTTCAGTTCTAGAAGACCTTTCACCATTGATATTCCCTTCTGCCCTTAAGAACCTGAAGGTATCTAGTTTCCTCAGAGCTGTACTTTTGCCAACCATGCCAGGGATGGACAAGGCCACAGACCCTGAAGCTCATATCTACAAAATACAGCAGGAACCAATTTTTCGGTGACTCCTGCATCCTTGGTACATCCAAAATTCTGGTTTGAGATCTGGTTTGTTTAGTAAGACCTCAAGAGTCACAATTGTCTTTCAGTGAAATAGGTGATTGAAATTCTGGGGTCCTTGTTCTTAGTCATCTCATGCTAGATTGATTCAGCCTACTAGAGTGAAGCTGTAAGGAAGAGAAAGTGGTGCCTGAGACCTGGATCTCCAGAGCATTTCTGGGCCTCACCCAGCCTTCATATTCACACACACAAGGATGCCCAGTATCTGGGCAGCACCTGAAGTCCCACCATGAAGAAAGCAAGGTACTTATCTGGCCACAGGAACATTGGTAGATGACATCTGTGTCCCAGACTAAGTATCCAGGGGGCCTCTGTCACCCGGTGGCACATTTTGACTAGATGCCTCTCAGGCAGTCTACATAGCTGTTTCCGGACTTGTACTAATCTGGACACATCAGGATTCTATGCTATATCTAGGAGGCAGGCTGCTCATTTTGGTCTAGTGATCCTGGCCAGATAATGCTCCTGGAATTAAATCTCTGGCCAAACAAAAACACCTAGGATTCGAGTTCATTCCAACTTCGAGACACTTGCCTTCCTGGCCCCGGGGTAGAAATCCTATCCAATATCGGATGTATGGACACTAACTTGAAAGCAATCACTGACCCTTATAACTGTAGATGTTTCGGGGAAGTGCCATCCTTTGAGGCTGTGAATCTACAAGCCTTGGTTTTTAGCACTCCAGACTCTTGAGAGCTTTTATTTGCCATGTTCTAAGCATTTTTTTTTAAGAATATGACACAGACTCGATGATCAAGATTTTTGGAAGAGCAGTAAACCCCAAGAATTCTTCTCCCTAGGAAGAGCCCCATGAAAGGCTCATAGGAGATGGCAGCTGCAGAAACCCCTCCCTGTCAAAGCCAGCACACTTAGCCTTCCGAGTTAGCTGTTACGAGTTTTTCCTGGAGAGGTGTAAGTCTGTTCTCTGGGAGCTTAGCATTCAGACCCAAGGTCCCCCTGAGCAGTGTCCTTGTGGCCAGATAAGTACCTTGTTTTCTTCATGCTGGGACTTCCAGGTGCTGGCCAGATGCTGGGAATCCTTATGTGTGAATATGAAGGCTGGGTGAGGCCCAGAAATGCTCTGGAGATCCAGGTCTGAGCCCACCAGACTCTTGCAGGATAGTACCCAAATGGCTCCAACACATACAAGACACTGCAGCTCACCAGGGAGGATAACCCCCACCCCCAGCTACATACTGCCCCTCACCAATTGACCTGTGTATTTAACTCTTCACACATAACTTTCCACTGGGGAAAGAGTGGTGGGTGTAGAGTAGCAAAGACCAATGTAAGGTTACTTGCAGATGTTTGGAGATGAAGCCAACCATCCACTCAACACTATGTAAGGCAGCACTGGTGTCAAGCTAAGATGAGGTAGCTTAATGGTCACAATTGTTTTAATGCCCATTTGTATGAAGTTTTCCCAGTGGTTTTATTTCTATGTTGATTATGTTGAAAATGGCATATATTCAGACAGTGCATGGTGCCCTCCCCTCTACTTCCCCTTTCCAACAATGAGTGTCCATGTTGACCATACTACATTCATACTTTTGCACATATTCAAATGTAGCTCCTCCATTAGTCAACTTCTGCCTTCTTCCTCCCCTACCCTTCCATTCTAGTTTTGCTAAGTTTCCCCTCCATTATCTGGAGTCCCGCTGGTATCCCTAATACTCCCTAGCATTACAGTAACGTATGCATACTCACGTTCATAGCAACACAATTAGTAATAGCCAAAATATGGAACCAACCTAGGTCTCCAACAGGTGAATAGATTGTGAAGTTATGGGAATTACAATGGAATTCTACTCAGCAATAAAGAACAAGATCACGTCATTCACACAAAGATGGAAAGACCTGGAGAATGTTCACAATCTTTATATCACAACTTCACTAAAGATGAGCTGTCACCTGCTGACTAGGGTCCTCAGACTATGTGGGAATGACCGACTACAAAGAAGTTTGCTTAAGAGGCTAAGAGACATAAGCTACATCTATCAGAGCAAAAATCCAGGCCAATGCAGGTCGATTTTAGTGGCTTCCTCTAAGCACATGAGTTGCACACTTCAGTGTTTTCTATACCAGAAGGTCGCCTCAGGGACATCAGTTCATAGCAGGGGAGGAAAAGCTAGGCTGCAAGCTTTGAGTTTGCTCTTCAGGACCCATGACTCAGGCTGATCCTCTGATCTTTCATGTTCCCTGAAGAACACAGGCATCTGCATCAAGCTGCACCTACTGGCTGTTTGCAGCAGCATGTAGGGGCCATCTCAGTCAACTCTTTAGCATCTCGCTCCCAGCTGTGTGCCCATGCCTGTGCCCACAGCAGTCACTTCAGCTGGTGTCCTGTATAGCTAGGGAAGAGCCTCAGGAATGATTGTTTTGCAGGCGAGAGCTTAACACCAAATGCAGGCAAGCAAGCTAATGTTTACAAGGTTACAGAGTAGAGCCATAACCAAGTTTACTTGGCTCTGAGCAGACGGGATTAAGAGTTGGCTGAACATTGGTAAGGGTGGGGGGTGCAGGCAGCTGAGGGCAAGGTGAAACCAACCATTCACTTAACTATGTAATATTGATGCCAAACGGAGGAGGCTTAAAGGTTATGATATTCTATTGCGACTTCAATGAGGATTAATGACTTATTGGGCAAGTTTCTACGTTGTTGAAGCACATAAGGGGCATCTCCAGAGGTCTCCTTACCATCTCCCTTCCAGAGGGATGTGTACTCCAGCATCCCACAGCAATCATCCAGCTAGTGTCTTAACCGAGCAGTGGAAGTAGATCTGGGAAAGCCTTGAGAATGACTGAGTCATTTCTCAGGTGAGGACTAAATATCAGCATAGGAAAGCCCAGGTTCACAAGGTTAGGAAGCCTCAGTATATGGCTCCCAGTGTTAGTGATTAAGAATTGAACATTCCTGGGTCTAGATCTACCCTCTGCTAGTTGTTGTCTTGAGAAATCCTCAGTGTTTCCTTTCTAAACACAGGGGTAAAGTACAAAAGACTGAGATGGAAACCTCTCAATGGAACACGGGGGCATCAGGGTCACTTTTGAGTGACACAAGTACTGGCCACAGAAGCATTAGTACTGGCAATGGATATTGAGTCCCTGCTAGGTGAGGAGCTTCTGGAATTCTGTGGAGAGTCTTAATGGAAGTCTGACCTTTTCCTACACTTGCAGAATACGTAAGGTCTGCAACTTAGGTCTGTTGATTGAGAAGCGACAACACAGGATCAGCTATGTCCCACGGGTTACAGACACGTTCGAAGGGTTCCTATGGCCAGCTTCAACCAAGTGGTCCCCAACTCCCTAGCTTTGTTCCATAAGTATTTAATATTCTGGAAGTATTTTGGGGGAAGTTTAAGGGCCAGAGCCTGTTATTCACTGGGAAGGAACCAGAGTTGTAAGCTTTAGGCAAGACCCTTGTGCATCTTAGCCTCTGCCTGATGCCCATCTCATACCAAGATCCTATGGGTCAAGTAACTATACTGACTCAGGACTGCACTGGGCGTCCCTTCAATTCAAGTCTGACATTCTTATCTGGGGAGACTCAAGCTGCTGAATGACATGACACTTAACTAGAGCTAGTGTGCTGGAATACTGGTGGGCCACTGCCAGCCTCCCAGGCCCAGGTGAGCTATCTGGAAGTCAGGTTTCCCCCCAGCCCAAGGTCTCAGCGTGGTCACTCTTCCTTCATCTATGATCTCATCAACCAGGCCCCTCTCCCATTCTCAGGGAGGACAGGAAGCCTTATTTCCAGGGCTCATCTAATCCAGAATTCTCTTTTAAGCATTTGAAGCAGTTCTTCTGCCTGCTGCTCCATCTCAAGTGGGCGGAGGTATTGTCCTGATTCCCAGGCCTTATTCTGTCATCCCCACTGAGGTTAGGTCACCTGATACCCACCCAGTTCCTTCCCAGTCCGCTTGTGTAGATAAGCTTCTGAAAACCCACTTCTACTCCCTGAACCGCCAACATTTTCTGCAGGGGGGAGAAGGAAAGTCCTTTTTGGGAAGATGAGGCTTTTAAGGGGGCTGGGAGAACCGCTGTATTCTGTTCAGGTGGAGACAAACTAGAGAAAGCTTTTGTTAGCTAATGTCTTCTTGGGATGGGGGTAAAGGAGAGAAATGGAGAGCCTTCAGAAAGAGGAGAACCTTCAGAAAGAAGAGAGCCAGAGAAAGAGCTTACTTCACGAAGTTAAAAGCAAACGCAAGCCCCACTTCATGCCCCACTCGCCCTAGCAGCCTATCAGAAACCTCAGAGCCCAGCTCGGCCCGGCCAGGCTCATCCCAGGCGTTACAGGAACCAGCACCCACCACCCACAGGCTGGAGACGCCTGGGCTGTTCACAGCAGCCGAGCCAATGGACAGAGAGGCAGCCTAGGTTCAAAGCCGAAACCTCCTCTTTATACTCCTTCTGTCTCCCCGCCCACCAGTTAACTGGAAGGACAGCCACGTGGCCCAGATTGCCTTACCCGCCCTGCCCCGAGAATGTCCTGCTTGGTTTCCTGGGCAGATGAGGGGCAGCAGCTGTGCACTAGTTAAGCAGGAGAAGGGCAAGGCTTACAAACAATTCGCCAAGGCTCAGCAGCTGACAGCAAACAAGCAAACTCAGGAGATCATAGCTGGCTGCCAGGGGTGACCACGCTGGAGGACTCTGAGAGAGGGACTCAAGGAGTCTGGCAGGGCAACCGATTCGTCTCCACTGGTCCTAGTTGTTCTGTCTTTAGCACATAAACTCCTACATAGATCTGAGCACCTGGGGTGTCCGTCGCCCCAGCAGAGGTGGACAGGGACCCACGAGTGAGGGCAGTGTCTGTGGAGGATGGGTTCTGGACTGCCTTACATGGTCCCTAAGTGTGAGGCAAGGCTGCAGTATCAAACACTTGTTTCTAAAATTCCTAGCCTTAAGAATGACCCTAGACATACCCCAAATACAGTCTGTTTAGATAGAAAGCCTTTTCTATTGCCTCCAAGTCAAATTATTTTAATGTTTAGGAGGAAGCCAAAGGGTTTTATGAGATTTGTTAGATATATACCTCTAAGCATTTGTTATGAAAAAAATCACGGGCCGGGCGTGGTGGCGCACGCTTGTAATCCCCGCGCTTGGGAGGCAGAGACAGGAGGATCATGCAGGTTTGAAGCCAGCCGCACGCGCTGGCTTAGGAGACCCTGTTTCCAAATATAAATGTAAAAGTAGATCTGGGAGTGTAGCCCGGAGGTAGAAGGGCTTCCAGGAACCCCAGTACCACCACCAAAAAAAAAAAAAATCACTAATAATGTTCATAGAGGTTATTTTTTTTAGAAGTTTGACTATTCCATGTTTGAAGAGTTAAATGTCAGAATTTTAGTATTAGGATTCTATGAACATAAAAGAAAGTTGATCCTACAAGCTGAATATAAACAGAAAGTTAGGAATCCAGAATGTTAGCTGCAGGATATGTGTGGGGTTGTTTCATTTTATTTGTATTTAAGGACTAAGATGCAGTATGTTCGAGGAGTTAAAATAGTTTTTACTTGCCAGTTTCAATGTAAAATGGAAGCATCTGTAGTTTCACTTTAATTGGTACATGTATAGGTGATTTTAGGTAATTAATTATTCATTTATTTGTACTGGGGATTGAATCCTGGGGCATTGTACCTCTGAGATACACCCCCAGCTCAGTTTTAGTTTTTATTGTCAAACAGAGTCTTGCTAACATGCTGGGGGGGTCTCATTAAGTTTCTGAGGCTGGCCTCAAACCTGCAACCATCCAGTATCAGTCAAGTACTGGGGTAACAGGTGTGTGCCATCATGCCTGGCAATTGAGTAAAAACCTTAAACTTAATATAAGGATATGCCTTATATTTTTGATATAAATTACGCATATAGGTAGTGTTATAGGCTTGGCTACCTTTAGTTAACATTCAAAGTTACTTAATGAGATTCTAAACAAGAAGATACAGCTAAGTACTTTAAATATCTTTCTCGGTCTCCAAAGGACATTAGAAGTAATTTCTCTTTGGTACAATGAGCCAGGTGGTTGGCTGAGAAGATTGAGTGTGTGCCACCCCCTGGGGTGGATTGCTAGCCACTACCTTCCAGATTGCACACTCTATTCAAAGCCACCTGTGGGCCTGGGTTCCTCCTCTCCAGCTCTGTCTTTACAGAGAATGCAGATCCCCGGAGGAGATGGAAGCTTTGGCCAGCTCTACAGTGAGTATATCATTACATCTGCCTCAGAGGGAAACTTTCATTCTATTTTTGGAATGCCTGAGCACAGACTGTAAAGGTTTTCTGGACTTAGAAAAACAACCGGGGCTTGAGTGTTCATGAAGGTTTCTACCTGGCTCTCATGGTTTGTGGTAATCATTTCACAGTATATGGACCTATCAAAGCATCACTTTGTACATGTTAAATGTATGTTCTTTTTAATGCACAATGTTTATTTATTTACCTTATTGGTGTATTGTTGTTATGCATTTTAATGGGGTACACGATAGTAGAGACATACAGGCACACACCGTTCATTTAGTCCTGCCCCAATTCCCATCCCATTCCCTTGCCATCTCTCCTTCTCATGTTTGTCTTATTAAAAACACAAACAACAACAAATGCTGGTGAGGGTGTGGGGCAGTGGGAATTCTTAAAGATGGTATGATTTTTGTTTGTCCTTTGAACCTCAATAAAGCTGGAAGGAAAACAGAATGAGCTCTAAGTTTTTGTTGTGATGTATGATCTGATAATAGGGTTGGGGGAGACAGGACTTATCTTCCCACCTCTACAGCCTGATTATTGATTTTTAAAACACACATTAACAACACAAAAGCCAAAGCCAACAATTGCTGAACAGGTCCCAAATTGCCTTGAGCAATTTTGCAATCGCATGTTTTTAAAGTCCTAATGTTTTTATTTTCTCTCCCCAGTACTAGGATGACTTGGGCTGACTCATTTGTACAAAAGAGATGTTTTGCAATTGGTCCTTTATGGCCTGTATACAGGGCAGCTTTATGCCACTGATCAAAGGACTGATGGATGTCAGGCCGGCAGCCTCAGATCAGGGCATCTTCTTGTCTTTAAACATTTATTCTACACATTTGTTGAGCACCTCTTATGAATGGGGAAGTGATATCGCTACTGTGAATAGCAGTGAGTGTAATAAACACAAATCTCTGTGTTCACAGAACTTACATTTTAGTGGGGGAAGTAGATAATAAGCAAATGATATGTTGCCTTGCTTGTCAGATGAAGACAGGAGATAAACAAGACAGGGTAGATTGGCAGGGTTTGAGACGTGCGTGGGGTACAAGTTAACAGTAGAAAGGTGGCACTAAGAATAAGCCAAAGGAAATAAAGAACTGACCCCTTTTTCTATTTAGGAAAAATCTCTTAGTTGGTGGGAGCTATTTATGTAAAACTTCTTGGGTTTCTTCCTCAAGCAACTTATGAAGCTAGCATTTCTTTGTGTGTGTGTGTGTGTGTGTGTGTGTGTGTGTGTGTGTGGTACTGGGGATGGAACCCAGGGGGCATTCTACCTCTGAGATACGCCCCAGCCCTATTTTTATTCTTCATTTTGAAACAGAGTCACACTGAGTTGCAAAGGGCCTCACTCAGTAGCTGAGGCTGGCCGCGAACCTGTGATCCTCTTGTCTCAGCCTCCCAAATGCTAAGATGACAAGCATGTGCCACCATGCCCGGCCCAAGCTAGCATTTCTTGACAGTAGTAAGGGATAGAAAACAAGAGGAAACTCCATGGCCCATGGATCCTTGAAAGTCCTTTCAGGACGTTGGCCTTCCCTCTAAGTTACTTAGAAAGCCCTAAAGGCCTTGGACAACACAATCTGACATGTTTATAAAAGATGTTCTATAATAGTGGTTTTCAGTGAGTGGGTGGTTTTTGAATTCGCTAAACCTGGGAACTGGTTAGAAGGACACCTTCCTCGCCCCATCCCAGGCCTAATGAGCCAGAAACAGTAACAATCCATGTTGTAGTAAGCCTTCCAGGGAGGAGAGAACTTACAGCACCCTCAGTTAAACTAGAATTTCAGATAAACAATGAGTAATTTTCAGAATAAGTATGGCTCATGCAATATTGAGTGCTCATATTAAACTTATCGTTTATCTGAAATTCAAATTGAACTGGGTGTCCTGTTGTTTTTTTTTAATTCACCCTGATTGATAACCCTGCCTCTATGTGATTCTGACGCATGCTGAAGAATGAGGGCTGCTGTTCGAGAAGCCTCTGATGTCTTTCTGACCAGGATGCCTTTCCATGGCCGGGGTAGCCACCTGTGTGTGCTGACCACTGATGGCTCTAGGCTGCCCCATCTCTGGACCACTTCCCACTGCTGACTAGAACCGCCATTGGCCCCTGGCTGGCGACTGACAGGGAGTTAGGAGAGAGATAAGGTGGTATCTAATTGCAAAAATCTGGATATGGGATAGGTGTGAAGATGAAGCCAAAGGTTTGGGATAGTTTTGAAGATTTGCTAGTGAGTTTGGGGAGATGTGAGGGAGGGGAGGTGGGGAGAACTTCAGGGGTTTTACCAGTTACCAAAGTAGACAAAACTAGGAGAGAAAGCAGATTTCTCAGGAAGAGATCCAGACTTTAGCTTTTGCAAGGTAAGTTGCAAAGGCGTTTCTGCTGTCCAAGTGGATGGGTTGGGAGTCAGGAGGACCCATCACAATGAGGCTTCAGATAAATTTGGGGACTTAGAGTGTGCGGATAGTTGTTATAACCATGTGGGAGCCAACCTCATCCGTAGGTAGAGTCATGGAGAGAGTGAGATAGAGAAGTCCTGCTCTGCTCCCAGGGTACTTTCTTAGCAAGAATAAAGACGCTAAGGATACAAATGGGCGTGGTGCTGCATGGCTAGAATCACAGTGCTGGGGAGGCTGAGACAGACTCAGGAACTTAGTGAGACCCTGTCTCAAAAAGAAAGAAAGAAAAAAAAAGAGCTGGGGTAAATTTTGGGTAAATGGGTAAATAGTGGGTATCGCGTCCCTAAGGCTCCATCCTGCAGAGCCCCAGGAAAGAAGACACAAATGCTGAGTCTGCTGATGATGCTTCCTCTTTAATGCTTCTCTCTCAATAATAATAATAATGCTGCTGCTGCTGCTGCTGCCGCCAATGCGCACAGCAGGCAAATATATATCAGTCTCATAACCCCTCCCTCATCACTCCACCAACCCCAAGCTTCCCACAGCTAGGGCATGCGCATTTCTAACCCTCTTATAGGCGGGCTGGTGGTAGCACGAGGCGCTGTGTCACTGATCATCTGTAGGATGCCTGATAGGGCTCACTGTGCAGGCTCAGGGCACCGCCAGCCTCGTGAGCCTCGTGACTTGGCTGCAAGCCTAGGCGCCATCTTGAGTCCACGCTGGCAACAAGCCTGGGTGCCATCTCGGTCCAGCCGAGTGGGCCCCGACAAGTAGGATGTTCCTCAGTTTAATTCCTACTACCACAAAAATGAAAGGAGCTAAGAATAAACTAAGGAAACTGAGGAGGTACCAGCAACAGTAGTAGACCAAAAACAGGTTACTGTGTTGGAAGGCATATAAAACAACTCTTTGACATGATATGAAGAAACACTTTTATGGAAAAAATACTTGTTGAAGTCTGTAAATAACCCACATGCACACACACAAGGTCACACTCACACAGGGTCATATGTACATACAGAGAGTCACAACACAGGATTATACACACATGAAGTCACATACACATGGAGTCATATGTACCACACGAAGTAACACACACATGGGGTGACATGGACAAGCATGGATTCATACACAAGGATTCACACACATGGGGTGACATGCACATACATGGGATCATATGCTCACACCTGGGGTCATGCACATGGGGTCACATACTGGTTTACCTGCATACACATCAAGTCACACATGGGGTCACATGAACACACAATGCCATACATACTCATTGAGTCATACATGGGTCATACACTCAAGGTCACATGCACATGAATGGAATCACATGCACACACAAGGAGTCATATACATAAAGTCGCATGAACACACATGGAGTCACACACATGAGTCACACACATGAAGTCACCTACATATTCATAGGGTCATATGCACACACATGGAGTCACACACCTGGGGTCACACACCTGGGGTCACATGCATGCACATGAGGTCACACCCACACATGAGCATTTGCAGCTGACATGTACTCACATATGCTCTGCATTGGTGACCACGACCCAGACCGTCCCTGTCAGTCCCTGGGGCATGGCCACATGCGTTGGGCAATGGGGCCGAGGGGATGAGTTCTGTAGGCAAACCCTACGGCTCTAGGAGAGGGCACATTTGCATCTAGGAGAGGGCACATTTGCATCGTCTGCCCCAAGTCTGCAGTGGCTTGTTGCAGGGCCTATGGACCTGGCAGAGGGGAGGCAGCTCAGGGGCCGGTCAATCTGAGGGAGCCAGGAAGCAAGACCCAGGCTTGGGACTGGCCCCTCTATGTCCTGGGGCTGCCTTCCAGGCCAGAGTGCTGTGGCTCTTGCTCCCAAGGCTGCCCCTTCCATGCACGAGGAAGGCCATCGTGTCGCCTGACCCAGAGTCTACTGTCCTGGGCTTCCCCAGGGAGGATGCTTTGCTTCCTTCTGCAGAAGCCATGGTCCCTGATCTGCTCCACTGTTTTCCTGGGCTGATCTTAGGTTTTCCAGGGAATACCCTGGAGTGGCTGTTTGGCTAGTTCTTCTGCTTTGAGTAATGCAAAGACAAACCATTTACCTTTGAAGAATTCATCCTTAGGAAAAAAAGTGAGAATATTAATGATCACCAATTTATGAGAAGGATTATCTGGAAAATAACTCTAGGGCTTTGCCTTCCTTGGTGCACCATTCCCTCAAGTTACCTGCATTTCCGCAACTCAGAGGAATGCTTTAAGTGGCAGACCTGTCTGTTCACCATTCTGTGAACACAGTGATAAGGACCTGGGTTCGGAACCTGCGAGGAATGCAGGCGATGGGCAGAATGGGGAGGAGATGAAGACTTGAGAGGCTGGAGTTTCACATCCTTAACATTCTAGATGGGCACCTGTGCACGTCAAACTTGTCTAAGCCAGTTTTCTCATATTTGAGCCAGGAGAGAATCTACTTCAAATATGTGTGGGCTCCCAGCTCCTGCACCTCTGGGGTCAGCTGTCATTTTGGGGCCAATGCCTGCTCTCCCCGTTGATAACACAATGACGAGTTAGGACCAGGCTTTGTGGCTCAAGGTGGACTCCTCTATGTAGTGCTCTGAGCAGCCCTTTGTCCTGAATGAGACCTTCTCGGGGGTACACTGAGGTCTCTTTCTACCCAGTTTCTCTTCTTCCCCGTTTGCCTTTCATAGTGTCAGACCTAAAAGCTCCCACCCCTATTCATGCTCTCTCTCTCTCTGTGTTCTTCATAGGCATTTTCACCAATAAATCTCTTTTTTGCTAAGTTTCTTTTAGCATCTATTTCTTAAAGGAACTGGATAGTCCTGCATGTGAAAACTTGCATATCTCATTGGCAGACAAGCCATTGCCCTTTCACAAGTGGAACACATCCATAGAGCAGTGCATAGATCACAGGAAAAACATTACTGGTGCCAGAAAAGTCCCCTATGGTCACTGTGCACCCAAGGTAACCACTGTCCTGACTCCAAACAGCACAATCTTGATACTGGAACCTGAGAAAGGTATTGCAAGAAAGGAAAAATCAGAGACCACTGCATCTCCTGAAAACAGTTGGAGATTAAATGTCCTTCATACATCAGACCAAATTCAGCAACATAACTACTTGTACCTGATAATGTGCCTGTATGCTTGGAGTCTTCTAACAATGCTGTTCTGTTCTAAACAAAATTTAAAACTCTGGACCTCAAGAACTTTCTCACTAGTTAACATTCCTTTCCATTCAGTCTTTGCACTCCACTCAACTAGAAATTCATGAGCCTATCTTCATGAAAGCTGAAGCATTCTATCTCTGAGCTAAACCCCTGGACCTATTTTCTCTTTTGAAACAGGGTCTTGCTAAGTTGCTGCAGCTCACTTTGAACTTGCAGTCCTTCTGTCTCAGCCTCCTGAGTACCAGGATTACAGGCGTGTGCCACCACACCTGGCATGAGAGTTTTTGATGTGTCAGCTTCTCTAGGCTGAGGGATAGTCACAGGAAAACACTGATCTAGTTGCAGCTGAGAATGGATTTGGCAGGTGTCATGGGCATAGTTGGCTGACTCTGAATAAGTAGGATTACCCTGAAGGCCTGGGGCAATCAATTGAGTCCTTACAAGAGTGCTTAGGCTTGTCCTAAGAAGTACCCCTTCCTGTGCCTCTTATGATGGACTTTTTCCATTGGACAGCATGTCTCTAGTGTTCCGTCAGCTTGTGATCTTCCTTCTCCATGGCTGCCCTACAGACTTCACATTTGTTCAGTGAGATTCATGATTGGGAGCCCACTCCTTGTGATAATTTAGTCTCAGGGTCTCTCCCTTCTCTGGTTGGACCTTGCCTGATACAACTACCCTGTTGCCAAGGTAATTATTCTACTTGATATTTTCCCAAAGCCTTTGGGTGATACTTTTATCTTAGGCCATGTCACACATTTAGTTGCTGGTTTAACAATGTGTCACCATGGAGACCACCAAGCAGGTAGGCTACAGAAGGTCCTGGCCCACCAATCTGGCCAGCTGGATGTGCAGTCATGGGAAGGATGCTCTATCTCTGTCTCATCTGTGGACAGAATTAGAAGGTCGGGTGCCTGTTCTTTAGGTGATCTCTATAGCTCGACATCCCTGTGGTCTTTGTGGTGTCATCAGAACCCCCAGGTGAAGAGAGATGTAAACAGAGAGGCAGTTCTTCAGGTTTGCCTACTCAATTCAAGGATGCTATTTTGTCCAGTGACCTGTTCCATTTTGGACTTCTGGCTCCTTGCCAAATCAACACACACACACACACACACACACACACACACACACACACACTCACCACACACACACAATGTATTCTTAAAAATGTGAGCATAACAGGGACTTGATGGAGTGTGGTAATGGCATGTCAATGGATGGTGATGAATGATACGCTTAATATAACCGATGACAAAGTTATGGGTCTTATCACTTCATACTTTGGATTTTCTTAGCTTGCTCAGAGGGCCCAGAACATGAATAATGACCCTTTTACAATCTAAGGGTCTAACCTTTACTTGGAAAATAAGGTTGCATAAAAAGTATTAGGGATAATTTAAAGGATAAAACATAGCCATTCTTATAAAAGTTGGTGGCCCCCAGAGGTGCTCTGATTGTCCCCCTCCCAATGCTGTGACCACGTGTGTTTCCAGTTACTTCCTTCACCTGAGATTTGGCTCCAGCCATTCCTTTGGCAGTGTATCCTTTCCTTCCATCCTCTGACTGTGACCTTGGACAAGTAGTGGAGCATCTCCCAGACTTAAATTCCCTCTCTGTACGACACAGGGCCAGTGCTGACAAAGCCCATGGTCCGCTCATTACAGCTGGGAAATTCTCTGAGGATGAAATTTGAATAAGAAATCTCAACCTTTCCTTCTTTGAAAAAGAGAAAACAAAGTAATGAGAGCCCTGCTTTGGCTCATTATTTGAAAAATGAGGGATAGGGAAGATTGCTGCATCTGCTCAGAAGAAAAATAAGCCTAGATATAGGGTCTACAAGAGTACCCTTTATGAAACTGTGACTTTTTTTCAAGAGGAAGAAGTTCCATAGTCTCGGGGTTGCTGCTTGACAGGAGGCACATGTGTTATTTATAGCGCATGCCAAAACTAGCAGTGAGACAGTGTGGACGGAAATTCTGTGTGCTCTGTGTTCTTTGTTCCATTTCGCCCCTTCCCCCAGCGCTCGCTGTGACGGTTGGTCGACTTGTCCTTTCACCTCGCCATCTGGGTCAATCTGCTCTCCTCTGCGTCTGACTGTCCAACCTCACAGTTAGACCCTTTGTCTGTTGGCTCATGTTCTTCCCACTCAGGCCAAGGGAGCACTGTCCTTTGCCAAAAACCCCAGAAGTAGCGGCAAAGAAGTGAATCAAATGCCAGCCGAGGCTGCAAAGATATATAAATGGGTTTGGATTCAACCAGTATTTATCACGTACCTACTGGGTGCCAGCCTCTTGCTGAAGCTACCCTAAAACAATCCCATGCTAGAGGTCAACGAATGGTATCCTTCCCGCCCCACTCCCACCAACAGATACATCCCCGGAACCTGGAAATGTTCTTTTGTTTGGACAAAGGATCTTTGCAGATGGAGCTAAATGAAGAATCTTGGGATGAGATCGTCATAGATTATCTGGGTAGCCCCAATCTCATTAGAATGGAGCAGATGGAGATTTCAGGCACAGAGAAAAGGTGTAGACAGTGCGACCAACAAGGTAAAGACAGAGTGATTCAGTCACAGCCTAGGAATCTCTGGAGCTACTGGAAGCTGGATGAGCAAGGGACATATTCTTCCAGAGAGCCTGAGAGGCAACCAGGCCCTGCCAAAAGCTTGAATTCTGACTCTGACCTTCGTAACTGTAAGAGAATAAATTTCTGTTGTTCTTTTAGCCACCCAGGTATAACTTGTTATAATAGCCCTAGGACACTAATCTGTACCGTTATCCTCCAGACACAGAGTAACCGAGAAGAACACTTGATATTGGTGTCAGTGACCTCCTGGAATTTATTTGCAACGAGATACCTTTTTCAAGTCCCACTTCTTCTTTTCTAATGAAATCCTATTCTTTTCTGAGGGTCTGTACTTCTGAGCAGTGATGAGCCTCAGGAAAGTTGACCCCATTCCAGCTTGAGAACACACATTGCTTTTTCTTGAAGAAACATATGGTCTTACCCTGGCGGATGGGTTAGTAGATAAAGTCTGATGAGTTGTCTTAGAAGAGAGTTTTCCATCCTCATAGAGATCCAGGAGGTTCCACAAGCTGTCACTGGATTCTATGTGATGCTCCTAAGATGGTAAGCACTCATCTTCCTGCTGTGATGGGGAAATCAACAGTGAGGATGGAAAAATGGAAAGACGAAGTCAAAATCACACAATTGAACAAACGAGCAATCTTGGCTGTCTTTAAGGAACTGAAGCCCATTTTATCCCTGGACTTAATATTATATGTGTTGGTAACAATTCTTGTTTTTATGCCAGTTTGTCTAGGAATTGATTCCTTCACCATAGCCAAATCTTCCCGATGGACCGAAGTCTCCTCATTCGTCTCTTGTCTCCTGCTGCCACTGTTAACCTTCCTGTCAGCCCCTGAAGGCACCTCAAAGATCGTAGACACTGCAAGCAAAATGAATCAGAAGTACGGATTGAGTACAGCTCTTGTTTTAGGGATGAAAAAGTTGGAATGTAACTTACTCTCTGGATTCAGGTAACTGTGTAAGTTATCCAAGTATATTTTGTGGCAATTTAAAAGACATTATATGTTTTCTTTCACTCTGAGGCTAAGATCAACTTTTGCATTCTCTGATTATATAATTTTTTTTTTTTTTTTTTTGGGTGGTACTGGGGTTCCTGGAAGCCCTTCTACCTCCGGGCTACACTCCCACGGGCTACACTCCCAGACCTATTTTTTAACTTTATGTGGAAACAGGGTCTCTTAAGCCAGCGAGGCTGGCTCCGAACCAGCGCGATCCTCCTGTCTCAGCCTCCCAAACGCGGGGATTACAAGCGTGCGCCACCACGCCCGGCTCTGATTATATAATTTTTATTTGAGGCTATTTATGTACCAGGAATTGTGAGAAACCACTTGATCTTCACAAAAATTAAACAAGGTACCAGCCATTTCGCATGCGAGAAGACTTCAGTATAGAGCATCAGTATCTTTTAAGAGCTCACATGACTGATAACTAGAGGGAGTCATATTCCAGTGCAGGCCTTTTAGACTCCAAACCCTGCTGCTAATTAACTGAGTTGAAGAAAATCTGTGTTCTTTACTTACACATCAAATATTTACAGTTTATCACATGTCCATTGCAGTGAGTAGTACTTTTTAAGGAAAAATATTTCAAAAGAATAGTAAGACTTTGATCCAATTCAGTTTTCTGCTGAAATGAATCGATGAAGATTCATTTATTATATAGCTCAAGTTCTTATCTTAAAACAAATACGGCCAATAAGTTCTGGCATAAGGATATCTAACAAGTCACAGGGTGGCATCCTGGAAATGCTTGGATTTAGGTTTGCTGTTACCACTCATTACAGTGTTATGGTGAAAAATGTAAGCTCGGCAAATCTTAGTTTTCATATGCTTATAATGGGGAACTACCTACCTATAGAATTTCTATGAAGCATTTTTCTGAGGATCACACATGATGATAGTGTGTGCAGAAGTACTTCAAGAATGAAGATAGGAGTACATGGAAGGCTGAGACAGGAGGAGGGTTGTAGATTCATAGCAATGGAGGCATTCTGTAACTTGGTGAGATCCTGTTTCAGAATTAAAAAGGGCGGGGCGGGTTGTAGTTCAGAGGTAGAATTACCCTGGGTTCAAGCCCCAGTGCCAAAAAACAACAACAAAAAGATAGGAACTAACATGTTAGGAGCCTTAACTTCTTTATTAATCTAAGGCCTGTTAGAATAGAGAAACCACACCAATTATTTAAATAGGAAGAGTTTGCTGCCCATGGTGGTGCACGCTTGTAATCCCCGCACTTGGGAGGCTGAGACAGGGGGATCACACAGGTTCAAAGCCAGCCTCAGCTACTTAGTGAGGCTCTCAGCAACTTAGTGAGACCCTGTTTCCAAATAAACTATAAAATGGGTCTGGGAGTATAGCCCGGAGGTAGAAAGCCCTCCGGGTTCCACCCCCAGTACCACCAAAAAAAAAATAAATAAATAAAATAAAATAAATAAATAAAGGAAGAATTTAATGTAAAGAATTGTTAACTAGGTATAAAGTTATTGACTAAACATAATCAAAAGTATAAAAAGGGCACTCTAACGTATCAAAGAGGCAAGAGTCACAGGGCTCATAGACCAAACAGAAAAGGCTAAAATGATAGATATTGAAATCCGGACACTAGACGAGGGCTCATAGAACCTTTTGGAGATGAGGGCTGCTCAGCTGGTGCTCAAGTGTCTGTGGAGCCCTGGAAAAGCTGGTTCTGCGTGTTGGGGGGTATACAAACTGGACTGAGCAGCTCTTATTCCAGTGTGAAGTCTTTTAGGGCAGTGCTCAGAGGAACAGGAAGTCTGTGGGGGTGAACAGGAAGAACAAGTCCCTCTTCCTTCTCTGGCCTGTCAGCCTCCAGTGGTGCCCTCTGCTGGCAGAATTAAACATGGAGCCAGCTGGCCAAGCAGAAGTGTGGTTTGCCGTCCCAGCCTCACAATCAAAGGAGAGCATCGCTGGCTGGGTGGGAAAACACAGTAATTTAGTAGTTGAAACATGAGCATCTAATTTTTTTTTTTTTACCATATAATGCCCGTGTATGCCTCTACCATCTTGTACTCCATTCAGATGCATGACTACAATGCACCAAAAATTAAAATAAATTGAATTTATATACAAACATCTAAAAATATAGGAAGTTATTTGGCATCTTTCTGAGTAGTGCAAGATCCTTACAAAGCTGCTACTGTGCTTTCCATTTGGTGCCACAGAGAGTTGCTGCTGAGAGGCACTGAACTTCCCTAGATTTCAATCCAAGTGTTTCTGAACTAGCATTATAATCCAATTCAGGTTGACTTTGAAAAATTCTCTGATGGTTAGCTAGCTGCCGACTCATTTTACTTCATTTTCAGCTACAGTATTTAATAAATATTTATCATTCTTCATGTCAGGAACTATTATATGGCTTGCGGATAATCTATTTCCTTCAGGTATTTATAGTCTCTATGAAATATTATAAACACATGTGCAGAGATATGCTGTTTATACTATTTATGGGAGTAGTCTCACAATTTTAATGAATTTAATAAAATTTTGAATGTATGGTTAGTAAATTAATGTAATATTTTATAAGTGAGAGAAACTAAGAAGGGGCTCTTAGAATCAAATATTAGTAGACTCTGAATTCTGAATTTTCAACAAATTTCCCTGTTATTTGCTCCCATTTGTTTATTCTGTTTTTTAGACTGTCAAATGCCTAGCCCATGTAAGTGTCTTTATTAATTTTTCTCCTGTAATATTTTAAACTTCCTATCAATTTATTAAAAATTTCATTTATGGGATAGAAGATGTACATGCATGTTTATTTGTTCAGTTGTATTACTTCTGATCTAATCTTTTAAATATACCATTGTAATTGTGGACTTGCCAAAGATTTCTTTAATTGTATCAGTTTTATATATTTTGAGGTCATTTTGTATGCAAAGGTGTAAACAACGTCTAATGTGTAATATATTTCGGATGAGTACTTCCTCTAATCATTTTATTGAGTTGATCCTGTTGTTCTTTTCATATATATATTTCTTTGGGGGAGTTTTATTTTGATCTGTTAGTGAATATTCCTGAAATAACTTTCTTGGTTACAGGAGTTTAAAATTGTTTTCTGTATTCATTATCAACTTATATTTCTTAAATGAGTAACTAGGTATGCCTTAAGTAGTGCCATTGTGTGCGTTGCATACACACATTCCTTTAATTTTCATCACTTTTTATAAGGCAGTGATCTGTATGTCACCCATCAGAAAATGGAGGTAAGCCAGGCGTGGTGGCGCACGCTTGTAATCCCCGCGCTTGGGAGGCGGAGACAGGAGGATCGCGCAGGTTCGAAGCCAGCCGTGCTGGCGTAAGAGACCCTGTTTCAAAAATATAAAATAGGTCTGGGAGTGTAGCCCGGAGGAAGGAGGGCTTCCAGGAACCCCAGTACCACCAAAAAAAAAAAAAAAAAAAAAAAAAAGAAAATGGAGGTAAACTGAGATCAGCACCCAATGGATGATAGGTGAGAGAACCAGGTTAAATATCCATATGGTCTTGGCTTCCGAGTTATGCGTTCAGCCACTACTTTTTATTGCACACAAATTATGGCTTAGTTATTAAATGAGTTTTGGGCTGACAGTGATTTCCCTTTGGCACTTGGAAGATATTTCATTTCCATCTGCAACTGTTTTCTTGCTGATGAGAAATCTGTTCTCAAAGAGATTTCTTCGAAGATCATATATTCTCTCTGGAAGGCATCTAGGATTTTCTCATTTTTTTTTTTAATGTGGTTAAGTTTTCTGACATCTATGCCTGTTGCCTAGAACTCGTGATATTTTCTAATGTGGGAGCTTACACCTTTTTAAAAGTTCCTCCCTGCTGGAACATTCTTGGTTCTCATCTCTTTTGTCAACACCCATTTCTCTCTTTCTCAGGGTATTTTCATTACGTGAATGTCGGAGGTTCCCAATCTAGCCTTGGTGCTTCTTGCGAGGTATTTCCCTTTCTCTTAATTTCCTTGTCATTCTATATTGCAGTATAGTCGATTCCATCAGTGCCGCCTTTTAAGGCATCATCTTTGCCCCTGGATCTGAGCAGAGTAGTGTCCAAAGGAGAGGAAATCAGAACACTGCGGAGACACCCGCATCCCCACATTCACTGCAGAGCACCATTCACAGTCCCCAAGAAGTGTAATCATCTAAGTGTCCACCAGTAGATGAGTGGATGAAGGAAACTGCAAGCGTGCAACAGAATACTGTTCCATCATTCAAAGGTGGGTCCTGCCATCTCTGCCAACAGGAGTGCAACTAGAAAACACTACATTAAGTGAAATAAGTCAGGCACAGAAAGGCAAATACCACATAATCTCACTCATCTGTGGAAGCTTGAAAACAAGTCGATCTCATAGACATCGAGAGTAGAAGAGGGACAACTAGTGCCTGTGAATGGCGAGGGTGGGGTGGGGTGGCATAAATAGATTTTGGTCAAAAGGTACAAAGTTGCAGTTAGAAAAAAATATGTTCTGTTGCAGAATAGGGTGACTATACTTACAATAAGGTATATTTATTCTTTCTTATTTATTTATTTATTTATTTATTTATTCATTTTGGGGGGACTTGGGATTGAACCCAGGAAAATCCTGACTCTGAGCCACACCCCTAACCCTGTCTTACTTTGAAATAGGGTCTCACTACATTTCAAAATAGCTAGGGGAGAGGGTTTTGAGTGTTTCACCACACAGAAATGATAAATGTTTGAGGGGAAAGATATGCTAATGACCGTGATTTGATTACTGCACAATGTATACACATGTATTGATACATTATGCGGTACCTCATTCATTTGTACAATGATTATGTGCCTATTAGAATATGAAACATTTAAGAGATTATCCTCATTGATTTAAGAAGCCATTTTACAAAACTATAATTCATATGCCATAAATTTCACCCACTTAGAATGTACATGTCAACTTTTTATGTTTTGTACTCATAGGGTTGCATAACTATAACCACAACTTAATTTTGGAATATTTTCATCACCTCCCGAAGAAACCGCATGCCAATTAGTCACTCCCCATTCCTCTCATCTCTTGAGACCTAAGATACCTCTGTTCTTCTGTCTGTGTAGATTTGCCTGTTCTGCACATTTCATGTAAATGGCATCATACAATATGTGGATTTTTGTCTCTGGCTTCTTTTAACTGGCATTATGTTTTAAGGTCCATCTCTATCATGGTATGAATGACAACTCTATTGTACTTGTGGTAGAGTGACATTCTACTGAATGAAGGTACCACATTGTTTCTCCATTGACCAGTGGGTAAGCATTTTGATCACTTTCACTTTATAGCATTATGAACAATGCTGCTTTGAACATCAGTATAAACATTTTTTTGCATGGACACGCTTTCATTTCTCTTTCCCGCACACCGTGGGATGGAATGCCGAGTCCCTGGGAATGCCTTTCACCTGCTGAGGAACTCACAAGCTCTCCTCCCAAGTGGATGTGCTATTTTATGCTCCAGCCAGCACTGTCTGGGGGTTGCCACCCTCTACATTCTTGACAGCACTTCCTATTGTCTGTCTTTGTGGTTGTAGCTCTCCTCGTGGGTGTGAAGTGGTATCACACTGTGGTTTTCTTTGCCTTCTATAATGACTTATGATGTTCAACGTCTCTTCATGTGGCTGTTGGCCATTTGTGTCCTCTTTGGAGAAATGCCTATTTACACTGTTTGTCCATTAAAATTATTTTCTTTTTGTTATAAGAGTGATTTTTAAAAATATATGTTCTGGATAAAAGTCTCTTAGCTTCTATGTGGTTTGCAAATGTCTCCTACCATTCTGTGGGTAGTCTTCTTAATTTTTTGATGGTAAAATTTCAGCATGAAAGTTTAAATTTTTTTGTTTAAGTCCAGTTTATCTCATATTTTTAGTTTATCTAACAGTTTTCTTTTGTGTTATAGCTAAGAAATTATTGCCTAGTCTAAGGTCATAAAGATTGATTTTTAAAATTTTCATAAGAATTTTATAATTTGCTTCTCATATTTAGACCTGTGGTCTGTTTTAAAAGAATTTTTGTATGTGTAGTACAAGGGGGATGTCCACCTTCACTATTTTACATGTGACTATCCAATACTCTTAGCGCTTTTTTTTTCTTAGCACTATTTTTGGATAATACAAAGTTTATCCACTGAATTATTTTGGCACCCTTGTTGAAAATCAATTGCAATAAATATAAGAATCTGTTTCTTTAGTTTTAATTCAATGCCATTAATTTATGTGTATTCTATGTCAGTCATGCACTCTCTATTATGATACCCTCATAGTATTTTTAAAACCATGAAGTGTGATTCTTCAATTTTGCTCTTTTCTGCTTTGTTTTGACTATTTGGAGTCCCTGGTACTTTTAAATGGATTTTATAATCATTGTATCAATTTATGCAAAAAAGTCAACAGGGATTTTAAAGGAAATTATATAAAATCTGTAAAGAAAGTTGGGGATTATTGTCATTTAGCTATTCTGCTGATCTATAAACAGATTTCCTTATATTTATTTAGCTTTTGAAATTTCTGTCAGTGATATTTTGTACTCAGTGTAAAGCGTGGCGGTTTTAGTTATGTAATTATTTCTATTTATTTATTGATTTATTTTTATTGATGCAATGTAATCATACATCGTGAGGAAGTTCAAAGTGATGGAGGCATACATGCTCGTGGCACTCACTGAAACCTTCCCCAGTTTCCACTCTAATTCCTCTCACTTGCCATCTTCCCATGCTTAATACAGTGATTGGCTTTGACCAAACTATACTACAAAGCTATAGTAATAAAATAGCATGGTACTGGCACAAAATCAGACACAGACCATAGAGCAGAATAGAAGATTCAGAAACAAATTCACATACTTATAGCCAATTAATTTTTTTTTTACAAAGGAACCAAAAATATATACTGGAGAAAAGATATCTTTTTCAACAAATAGTGTTGGCAAAACTGGTGAATATATATATATATATATATATATATATATATATATATATATGTAGTGATTACATATATATAAAATAAATTAAAGTTTGTATATATTAAATAAATCCCAATTTCTCACCCTGCACAAGAGCCAATTCAATACAGATCAAAGGGCTGGAAATTAGACCAAAGACCTTGCAGTTACTTGAAATAGAGCATCGAATCAACATTCCGACATATAGGTATGAGTAAAAACTTTCTCAACAAGACCCCAAAGGCACAGGAAATTAAAATTAGGATTAATAGATGGGATTGCATTAAACTGAAGAGCTTCTGTGCAGCAAAGGAAACTATCAAGAACCTCAAGAGAGAGCAACAGAATGGGAGATCTCTGCCAGCTACTTCTCTAATAGAGGACTAATATCTGAATATACAAAGAACTCAAGAAACTTACCACAGAAAGCAAAAAACCCAATCAAAAAATGGGCTTCTTCCAGTGCATCTCACTGAGTGAACACAGCTGGATGCCAGCTTTTTGGAATCGGCACTTTGATACAGGCAGGACAGGTAAGAGTAAGGGATAGATTCAAGAGAAGTCAGATGGAAGCCAGGCAGTTTTTTTGACACATTCTCCTGCTTGTACCCATTTATAACTCTCCTATACACTTGTGTGCTGCGCAGCAAGACAATGATACATGGCATCAATGAAGATACTCTTGCCATCTGGTCATTGATGGAAGACATGAAATATCATAGATTAATGATACAGAAATCATGGCTCAGCCGGGCGTGGTGGCGCAAGCTTGTAATCCCAGCCTTCAGGAGGCTGAGACTGGAGGATCGTGGTTCGAGCAAAGCCTCAGCTACTTAGTGAGGCCCTCTGCAACTTAGTGACCTTGTTTCAAAATAAAGAATAAAAAATAGGGCTGGGGGGGTGGAGCTCGGAGGTAGAATGCCCCTGGGTTTCATTCCCAGACCCGCAAAAAAAAAAAAAAAAAAAAAAAAAATCATGGCTTTGTGGGTGATAAGTGGTCCTCCCCTGAAAGGCTTTTTATGATCTTCAAACAAAATAATAAGGGTAAGCATCAGCAATGCTCTTTATTCTGATAATGGAGGAGCACAGAAGAAGAAAGTCATAGGAAATAAGCATAGCTCTATAGTTTCTGCCATATGCAATGAAGTCAGAGTTAAGTTTTTTCTTCTTTTCCCACTATTTTATGTTATTTTTATTCTAAAGTATCCTCTTTAAAAAATGTTTATGGTACTGGGGATGGAACCCAGGGGCATACTATCTTAGAGCTATACCCTCAATCCTATTTTTTTATTATTCTTTATTTTGAAACTGAGTCTTATTGACTTGCAAAGAACCTCACTAAGTAGCTGAGGTTGTCTGTGAACCACGATCCTCCTGTCTCAGTCTCCCAAATGCTGGGATTACAAGTGTTCACCACCACACCCAGCTAAGCCAGCCTCTTATCAGGACCTTGTGATGGGAAAAAATTGGTATTATAAATACCGACATCAGCATTTAAAGCACCCATTTTTAAGCCAGTGTAGTTAAATCTTCATTCCTGAAGTCTCTTAGTCCTTCGTGGTCTTGATGTTTGGTGGTTGCGCTTCCAACTCATTGGTACTTTTCTCTATAACACAGACACGGGAAGAAATGTCAGATGACCCCCTGGATGCCAGTCATCATTCTCCCTGCCCTGCTCTGTAGCTGCAGCAATTTTCCCCTGGTCTTTGAATCAATCATTCTAGCTGTAATGGAAATTCCATCTCTGCCTGGTGTTTTATGACACGAAGAGAAAAAAAATATCCAGGTGGAGGTTTCAGCTCCTGGTTTCATTAGACCAATTTTGTGTTCCCTAATGGGAGAATTCTTCCCCTGAAACTGAAAACCTCTAACTCAACAACAACACCCAAAGTTTCAAGACAGAAAGGGAACTTTTTTTTTTTTTTTTTTTTTTTGCTGGTGGATTATTAGATGTTATAGAGATGGGAGTGCTTCAGCTCTCATCCTGTATTTTCTGATTTTGTGTATTTGGCTTTGGAAGAAACATTATAATTTGTTTTTACTAGATCAATAATATATCACACTCCATAGTACAGGGCCTTAGGTTTTATCCTAGGTAATGATATTGCTGAAGCTTCAGCAGGACATTTCTTCAGTTTAGCTGGATGTCACAGCTGTAGGTGGTAAAGCATTGTGGACTTTTTGTATTATTTCACGATCAAGTGAAATTGCAAGCCATGGCATGTGGTACCGTGGAAATGAATGAAGACCTGTAGGTCCACAGATGGGAGTGCCAGCAGAAGCATCATGCATAGGAAAGCCACATCATGAGCTAGACTACACCTGTTTTCCAGCTTTGGGAGGTGTTTAATCTGCCACTAGGTGGTTGGATGATTTCTCCAGGAAATCACCCACTCTGGGCACTCAGCAGTGGCTTAGATTCATAACTTGGGTGATAGTCAGAACAGCCTGGCTCTACACACAACCCTGATTTGGAACCTGTGCATAACCTCTGCCTCTGCCTTTGTGACCATCCTGAGCAAAGCAACAGGGCTGGGTCATCTTGTCTACCTGTGTATCCTCTGCTATGGGTAGTTTCTGGTAAACCTTCACGTATACTAAGTGTGACACAAATAAATTGAATTTGGACAGTATCTATAGAAGAAGAGAAGAGGAAGACATTCCTCTGAGGACAGAGAACCCCAAGAGTGGCAGATGTGAGTTATTAACATCTCCTTGTCACAGACAAGAAAACTGAAGCTCAAAAAGGCAAGTCATTGTTCAAGTGTTGCAAAAAAGACAAAGACTGGGACCTGAGCACAATATATGTGACTCCAAGGCTATACGTTCAACTGCCAGCAGTTTTAAAGATCTCCATTGAGGAATAATTCATTGTTACTAAACAAAATATACTTTGTGCTGAGTACAGAGTATTTTAAACCACAATGACAATTACATTTAACCATTTCTGTTTGGAACTTCATCGCACTCCCAGAGTCTGGACTGAGGCAGGGACTGAGTTTTAGGTAAGAAAGGCTGATATACACACTTCACATCAGGTATATCTTCCCAGGAGATCCAGCCCTAGGCATCACTAGGACTGCTTGAATCTAAGTTTAAAAAGGGGTTCAGGGGCAGGGGGGGAGAGGACACCAAGTATAGTTTAAATGTATACCATTTATGTTCAATAAAAATTTTTAAAAAATTCAAAAAATTCAAAAAAAAAATAAAAATAAAAAGGGTTTCAAGAGTTCACCACTGGGAGTGGAAGTAGACTGATAGCTTCATGGACATAGTTTATCTGTGAAAGTTTCAGTAAGTAATGTTTCTCAAAACCCTGAAACCATAATATATGTATACCTTTTAGTTAATAATAAAATAGCTTAAATTATAAAGATTTTGTGTTATGGTTGTATATTATGCTACAGAATTCCAGAGGAGAGAAAAGATGAGTCTAAGCTGCCTGTTTCTGTTTTCTGGAGGACATGGGAAGGAAAAGACCTTATGCTGGGAGCTGTCATAAGAGAACATTCGCTTTATTAGTCATTTCCCATTTTCTCAGTGACTCATGGAATTTTTGCAGAAGGAAGCATTTTCTTTATTTCCCAAGTAGTCCAGGTTCCTAACTGACAAATATACCCAGAATTTTGGTATTTCCTTCCATACCTTCTTCTCCTCCTTCTCTCCCTCCTCCTTCTTCGTGTGTGTTTGTGTCTGCGCGCGTGTGCGTATATTTGTGTATTTTTTGTGTGGTGATGGGGATTAAACTCAGGGGAAATTCTACATCTGAACTACCCTTCTAGCCCTATTTTAATTTTTTTAAAATTTAGAAACAGGTTTTCACTAAGTTGCTGAGGCTCTCATTAGATTTCTGAGGCTGTCCTTGAACCTGTGATTCTCCTATCTCAGCCTCCCAATTACTGGGATTACAGATGTGTGCCACCAAACCCCATAGCATTCTCTTCTTTAATAATGCCAGATATGTCCTGGGAGAGTAGGTCCTCAGGGTCTTGAGTGCTGAGATCAAACTGTGTCTATTATTGAGAACACAGCACTGTTTGGGTCCCTTCTGCTCCCAAGTCAACCTCTTACGACAATTCTTGCTGCAAACGCTTCTACCAGTGACTTTCCTACCACCTTTTATTTGGAAATACAGCTACTCTCGTGCACAAAACAGCCCCTTTTTAGACTGATAAGCGAAGCACAACATTCCATTGTTATATCCCACCTTAGTCACTAAAAATAACACAAATCAGTTTTCTGTTTTACAAGCAAAACAGATTTTCGACTGCAGAGCAGGACCATTGATCTGCAACGGGCTCCATCTTGTGGAATAAGACCGGGAATGTAGGTATTTTCTTCTTACTGAAGGACTCTTGGACATCTCAGAGTTTGTGCTTTATAGAGATATATCTTTTGGAAACATTGCTGAGAAATGCAATTCTTTTATTCTCATACCCTTAAACCTAAAATTCCAGAATTCTTATTTAAGACTTATGTTGGTTATCATCTATAGCTTAGATTGTATCACCATTCCAAACTTAATAAAATCTATGAAACTATTTTTACTCAGTGGTAGAGATTAATGACTGTTGCTTCTACCTTGGGCTGGCTATAATATATCCAGTGTCATAGGGCATCGTCAACAGACTTTGCAGATGCTCAGCTGAGTTTGAATATGATATCTTGGGACATTTCCGAGCAAGCTTCTCTTGGCAGCTAGATTATATTTTACCACACCATTTTTTCTTAGTGGCAAAAGGGAATAAGAGGCTTTTTTTATCTTATGGTGGGCTGTAAAATGCTTTTCTTATGGCTCCTACTAATTCCTTTTGAAAAGGAAACTCTTGTGTGAAATTTTAACACACTTTAGATTTCATATCTGATGTATAATTTTTTTTCTTACATTTTTTAATTGGTGCACTGTATTCATACATCATAGTGGGATACAAACTTTTGTAGACATACATGCACACATCGCCCAGTCAGCCCCCACCCGATCCCCACCCCATTCTCTCCCCATCCCTCCTTCCCATGCTTGGCTTAATGGTTGACATCTAGTATTATAGCAATTTATCCAAAATTAAAAATGATAATCTCACATAACAGTTTCATTTGTCTGATACCAAGCTTGTGATGATTTAAAGATAACATTTCAATATTTCTTTTTGCTTTCTTTCTTACCAGAGAATATTTTTTTTCTATTTTTTAGGTGAAACTATCATATATTTATATATTTATTTTTCAGAAAAAAAATCTATCCTAATATGGCATATGGACTCTAGATACCCAAAACGATCTTGAAAAAGAAAAAAGCTAGAAGATATATATTTTCTGATTTCAAACCATATAAAGCTACAATAATTGAAACAGTGTAGTACTGTTCTAAAGGCATATATATAAACCATTAGAGTTAAATAAAAGCCTAGAGATAAATTCTTCCATATATTGTCAAATTATTTTTGATAAGGTTTCCACGAACATTTGGGGGTGGAAATAATAATCTTTTAACTAAATATTGTTGAAAAATAATACTTACATGGAAAAGAATAAAATTGGACCCTTACCTAATCCCATATACAAATATTAACTCAAAATAGATAAAAGACCTAAATATAAATCTTAAGACTATAAACTTTTAGAAGAAAATCTGGGTCATAAAACCTCACAACATTGAAATTGGCAGTGATTTCTTGGTTATGATTTCAATGGCACAGGCAACAGAAGAGTATACAAACTCCCTAAAAAATAAAAAAATATTGTATATCCAAAGACAATGTAAACAGAGTTAAAAGTTACTAATAGAATGGGATAAAATATTTCCAAATGCTATATCTGAAGGTATATTAATATTCCAACTAGACATCCTAAAAATTAACAACAATAAAGGCAAACAATACAATTTAGAGATAGATAAAAGACTAACATAAATAATGAATCTCCACAGATAACCAATCTTAGTTGTCTGTTGGATGGAAACTCTTGTTTCTCTGGTTCTGGTGTGTGTTACCTATTTCTTCTTTGTAGTTAATCTCTTTGAGTATTTTCTCTAGTGCTGGTTTTGAAGACAAAAATTCCTTCAGTTTCTGTTTGTCATGGAAGCTTCTTATTTCTCCATCTAATTTGATAGAAAGTTTTGCTGGGTAGGAAATTTTTGGCTGGAAGTTGTTTTCTTTCAGAGTTTGGAATATGTTACTCCAAGCCCTTCTGGCTCTCATGACTTGGTTTGGGAAGTCTGGAGTGATTCTAATTGGTTTGCCTCTGAATGTCACTTGGTCCTTTGTTTTTGTTGCCTTTAAGATTCTCTGCTTGGCTTCCACATTGGTCATTTTGACAATGATGTGGCGTGGGGATCCTCTTCTCCGATCCTGTCTAAAGGAGTTCTATAAGTTTCCTGGACCTGTGTATCAACCTCTTGCTCTATGTCTGGAAAATTTTCTGCTATTACTTCCTTGAAGAGATTGTTAATCCCTTTGGTTTCACTTTCTTTTCCCTCCTCTATTCCAATTATTCTTAGGTTAGCTCTCTTAAAATGGGCCCATATTTCTTCAATGTCAGATTCCTGCTGTCGGATATTTTTTTCTAGATTAGAAACTATGCATTCATTTTTGGATTGCTCATCTTCTAAGAGCGAGATTCTGTTCTCCATGTGGTCTAATCGGTTGTTCATGCTTTGAATTGAGGCCTTTACTTCATTAATTGCATCCTTTATCTCTTTTTGGCTCTCTCTGAATTTTTTTCGAAGCACCTCTATTATTTCTACAGTTATTTTCCTGATTTGATCTTCTAGAAATCTCTGATTTTCTGTTTTATCGGGTTCTGATGTTGTGGGGTTGTGGGCATTCATTGCTCCAGTGTTATTCCTCTTTCCCATGATTTCGGAAGTTTGTGCCTTCTCTGGGTTCTTCCCTTGGGTCACTATGACTTCGCTTAAGGTGCTCTGGATCTCGAGTCTGTAGTATCTCTGACCCCACTACTCCTTTACTGGGTTGTATCACAGAGTCTCCGACCCAGGGAGTCGATAGAGGCTGCTTTAGACTGTGGGGGGTGCCAGGTTGCACGTTCTCCTATGGTGTGATATCTCTGCCACCGCTACTCCCCCACTGGGTCAAGTCCCAGGGAGTACAGTACTGGGATTTCTCCTCTGTGGCCCGCAATTTGACTCACTGTTCTTGAGTACGCAGATGTAGCTGTACTGGACTCGGAGAATTCACTGCTGCTGCCGCTGGTGGCAATATGGCGCTGCTGCTATGCCCTTGGCCGTGAGGCTGGCGAATTTTTTCTTCTCTGGTTTTGAGTTCTACTCTGAGTCCCTGCAGCATGTGCTGAGCTCAGCCATTGGGAGCTTTAGATGCTCCATGTGCCGAAAGATCCCGCCTGGCTGTTCCACAGCGGCTTACCTCGGCTTGCTGTAGCCATCCGGTGAATTCACCGCTGGCGCCGGCAGAGTGGTTCTGCTGCCGCGTCCTCGGGTGTGAGGCCGGTGTATCTCCTCTGTGGCTCTGAGCTCTGTTCTCAGTCCGCTTTCTCTCTGGAGCCTGGTGATTTTTTTGTTTCTCTGGTGATGGTGTTTTCTGGCTATGAAAGGCGCTGATTTTGTGGTAATGGAGACTGGTTGTTACCGGGGCTCTTAAGCCCCGCTTTTCTCGGTCGCCATCTTCCCGGAAGTCCTAATGTATAATTAACATATAAACTGAAGTATGTAATTTTCATAGCAAGTGGTTACTTGTTTTTAAAGGCTTTTAACGTTTTCACAGAATAAAATGTGAAGACCTCACCCCAAATTCCATATTTTCATCAGTTTTAACTTTAGTGAAATCAGTCTGAACTTGATGGGTAGTAGGGACCTCCCTGAGCCTCACACTAATGTATGGATTAGTCAAAGGTCTGGTGATTTCATAACATTTACAATTTAAATCCCATATATAATCCATTAAAAATCATCCACACTGAAACAGTTTCTCATAAAAAACTTAACCAAAAATTGTCTGTTTTAGCAAGAAGGTATGTGGGTATTGTCTAACTCTCCTCCTAAGTAAGAAAGTTGGCTCCCAAATTAATAATGAGCTTAGAGTAGGCAGGGAAGAAAAACAAGGCCAGTGTAGCTGCAAGATACAGAAGAGAAGCAAAGTCCTGGACCAAGAGGACATCCTGGTGGTAAGAGCCCAACTTTGAAGGCTTGTCAGTGTGATCTTTCTTATCATGTCTGTGGACATCAGTGTTTCTGCTTATAAAGTGGGAGATTTGACAAACATAGTGTCTTCCCAACTTGGAGGTTTCAATGAGAACTGAAAATCATTGGGGAAGAGGGGATAAAACCAGCATGAGATTAGGTGCCAGCTTTAGAGTCTGTCAAGTAAGGATATCAAAATCAAATCAGTAAGACCAGCATTTCAAAAGAGATTAAAAATGCCAGAAAACAGTTGGAACATAATCTAAGATTAAGTAACATTTTTTGTCTAAAAATGTTTATGTAGCACTTAACATGTTTTAGGCACTATTATAAATGGTTCCCAATGTATTCTAATAAATTATCTATTACAGACAATTATCTTGGTACAGCTATCTACTACTCTGCTTAATCTTTGAAACAAAACTACATGCTGATATTATTATCATCTACATCTTAAGAATAAATAAACTGAGGGCAAGAGAGGTTATGTAGTCTAACCAAGGCCATGTGGCTAATAAATGGGGTAGCTGGGACTGGTACCCAGCCATCTGGCTCCAGAGTTCACTGGATTCTTTACTCCTATGCTACATAGTTGGCCAGTCCCTTCAGTTAAATAACATTCCTTTTTTTGGTGTTTTTCTGTATTTTGTAAAAACTTCTTCTCATTTCTGTACTTCATGATAAACCAAGACCCCTTTCCTTATGATCTACACTGGGTCAGAGATGGGTATTTGGGAACTGGTGTACTGACTTGCAAGCAGTGGTATTCTTGGACTCAGAAGGCTGGGTGGAAACAGAATCGTGTTTGCAGGCTGTAGGAGATGTGCCTTCACGTTCATTTGTAGGTTGAACTTTTGTTGAAATATGTATGTGATGGCCTTGCAAAGCTCTAAGGAAGCAGATCTCCCTCTAAGCACATTTACTTAGCATCTGTTTATATCTTTGCTAAAGCACAGATTAGTTGAGTTCACATGGCTTCTTTACTTTGAACATTTGCTGGCATTCATTACAGTCATGTCTTAGAAATAGCAAAATAGCTCTTACCAAACCATCAAAGCTATGTCTTCTTATCAGATGAGAAAGGCTAGATAACACCTCCTTCATCTTATTGACAATGCCAGCTGATATGTAGGCATCATGATCATCTGTAAATGTGTGCGCGCGCGCGTGTGAGTGTGTGATCAAACCCAGGGGCTTGCACATACTAGACAAATATCTACTACTAAGCTACATGCCCTACTTATAAATATTTGAGGGTCTCCTGGAGGGTAATGAGAATGCATGGTATTCTAAACTGGACATCTAGCCTCAAGGGTTTATGTAGTATAGATGCCACATCTCTTCTCCCTACTCTAAATACCCATTTCTTAGAATTTTGTATATTTCCAGGTAGATAGGGCAAATATTTTAGTTATTCCCAACTTATATTATCATTAACAAATCAGAAAATTGGTCAAGTCATTGAAAAAAATATATTTAATAGATTTAAGCTTTGGTTAAGAAAATACATTCTATAATTCAATGTAAGATTATCTCAGGACATTTTTCCCCCTTTGGTTATATATATATATATATATATATATATATATATATATATATATATATATATATATATATATGTAATTATTTTTTGCGGTACTGGGGATGGAGCCCAGGGGCATTGTACCTCCGAGCTATACCCCCAGCCCTATTTTTTAGTCTTTTTTAATTTTTTTGAAACAGGGGTCTCAGTTGCAAAGGGCCTCACTAAGTAACTGAGGCTGTCTGCGAACTGCGATCCTCTGGTTTCAGCCTCCCAAATGCTGGGATGACAAGCGTGCGCCACCACGCCCAGCTTTAGTTTAATCTTAAAATAGCCTCTTCTCCTGATCTAGGCTATTAACTTCTTTGGGTAAGGAACTTAACCTGTTCCAGGGCTATAATATTTTGTACACAATCTGAATTGCAGAAACATTTGCTTCTGTCTTCTGAGGCTGGGTCTGCCATGAAATGCAGGGTCTGTTTTTTTTTTTTTTCCTTTCGTATAAGAAATAAAACCTTCTGCTGGGTCTTCAAGAACTTTCTCATTTGCTGTTGTTATAGTGCTCCAAGGAAATCTGATGATTTTTCCATATATGACTAGCATTGTTTTCCATATATGACTAGCATTGTTACATGCCTTCAGTATACAGTAGTGTCCTCTTATACATAGGAGGATACGCTCCAAGGTCCCAAATGGATGCCTAGAACCTTGAATAGTACTGAACCCTACATTCACAATGATTTTTTCTATACACACATACTTAAGATAAAGCTTAATTTACAAATTAGTCAAAGTAATAGATTAATAATCATAACCAATAATGAAATATAACAATACACTATAGTAAGAGTTATGTGAATGTAGTCTTTTTCTCTCTCTCTCCCATTTCTTTCCTCCCTATTTTTCTTCCTCCTCCCCATCTCCCTTTCGTTGTTATTTCACATTTCTACTTAGAGGAAGCTTCTTTATATCTTTTCTGTGGCATATCCAAATTGCCAACAACATTACTTTTTCACTTTGGGGCTGTTATGAAGTAAAATAAGGGTGCCTTGAACACAGGACTATAATATTGCAACAACTACTTTGATAATTGAGACAGCTAAGTGGCTAATGGATGGGAAGCACATACAGTGTAGGTATGCTGGATAAAGGGAAGAATCACATCTCTGTGAATAATTTTGTCATGCAACTCAGCAATGTGCACAATTTAAAACTAAAGAATTGTTTATTTCTAGAATTTTGTTTAATATTTTCTAATTGAGGTTGATTGTGGGTAACTGAAACTGCAGAAAGCAAAACTGTAGATAAAGAGGGACTACCACACAGGTAAACCTCATCTTATTGTATTCACTTTATTGCATTTTTTCCACAAATTAAATGTCTGTGGGAATCTTGTGATGAGCAAGTCTATTAGCACCTTTCTTTCAATAGCTCTGATGAGTAGGATTCCTTAGCAATAAAGAATTTTAAAGTAAGATGTATAGATTTTCTTTATTTCCTAGGACTATATTTGCAACATCTCCAGGGTATGCTTATTCTCCTACCAAATCAAGGGAGGTTTTGAACAAAGTTCTTAACACACATAAATACTTATCGATTGCCATGTTTTTAAAAAAATCCCTTTACTTAATACAGTGCATAGTGTATAAGAAATCAATTTATATTTTCTGAGTACATAAATTATAAATTTTATAACTTACAAATATAATTTATTAAAATTTATATTTGTTAATATGTGAATGGGTAAATGATAGTGTGATGGCCATCATAGTACCTCTTTTACTAAAGATGTCCATGTCCCCATCCATAGAACACGTGAATGTTACCTTCTATATCAAGGATCTTGAGATGGGAGATTATCCCGGAGCATCTGGGTGGTCCTAATGGAATCACAAATGTCTTTATTAGAATAGAGGTAAAAGCAGCAGAAGATAGGATGAGGAGGCAAGAGGCCATCAGGGCAAAGAAGGGGCCATGATCTAAGGAACCATGATCTAAGGAGTCATGATCTAGGTCACTAGGAGCTGGACACAGCAAGAAAAGGCCCCTCAGACTCTATGGGAGGAGGTGGCTTTATGGACACTTGTTTCTACCCTGTAAGACTCATTTCAGATTTTTTTTTTACTTCTGGAACTCTAAGAGAAGAGATTTGTGTTATTTTAAGGTACTATGTTGGTGGTAGTTTATCTCAGCAGCTACAGGAAGCTAATACTGGCTTGAGTAGTGCATCAATGGATGAACCTACTCTAGTCAGTTACCAGGTTTATTCCCTAGCAACTCATTTGTTGAGCTGTTTTCTCCATCTCTGTAGATGGTCTTTCCACCCATCTCATCCTTGAGGCCTGCCTCAGAGGAAACTCTCCTGATTACCTCTGCTCATGGTTTCCTCTGTCATCTGGACTCAATATTTGCTGTCTCTACCATGTTTCTGTGTAAGTCTGTAATGAAAACATATTGAATTGTTCTAACCTAAAAGAAGTTCCCTTTTCCTATATTTCTATTCAGATTATGTTGTACTCTTCAGTATAGTTTTTGGAATTTTTTCATTGGATGATAATTGTTTGAGTCCTCTATTTTCCTGTGAAAAAGAGTATGTTGCTTGCAGTTCTAAGACTGACATCTTAACAAATGCCTTCATGGGGGAGGATGGAAACTTGGGCTTTGAGAAGAGTTACCACTGTTCCTAGAACTGATTAGAATGCTCACAGTGCATGAACTACACACACACACACACACACACACACACACACACACACACACACACTGTGGCTTATACTGAACGCTTGCCTTGCTGCTGGGTATTTGGAGTTTGGAGTCTGGTAGGCAGAGAGTGCTTGCAAGATCACTCCCAATAAAAATGGTGGATACCTAGTCTCTAATGAGCCTTCCTGGTGGACAGTACTTACACCAAGCTTCACAACCGAGCTCTGCGGGGATTAGGTGCATTCCACGCGACTCCCTGCAGAAAGACCCTCAGAGGCTAGCACTTGCTTCCCCTGGATGTCACTCTATGTGTCTTTCCCACGGCTGACTTGGCTTTGAATTTTTCACTGTAATAATGGTGAGTTCTTTGTACCTCGAGGACCCCAGGTACAAAGACTATTTAAATGCAGATCAGATTTAGGACACCCACTCATTAGCCAGCACAGGTTGCTCACAAGTCACAGTGGTTTCTTCCATAGAGTAAAGTATTATTTACTGTTCAGGAGAGAGACTTGGACCGTGGGGAGGATTATAACTGAAGAAGGGGCACATTGAGAAATTCTCTGTGCTTAACCTCCTCTTGTGTACCTGTGCGAGGGATCAATATTAGGTGGAGAGCGATTGCAGGCCGGTCACTGTGTGATAAATGAGTCATGCATATTCATGCTTCTGCATTTTTGCTTACACTGTTCTTTTCCTCTCTTGGCTTTAATTCTAGCATTACTATCAAAACTGAGTTTGTATGTGTCTTGCCTTTTCCCCCATATTTAGAACCAATTGTCAACCATTTACAAAAATTCTCTAGGCTTCGGTTAAGGCTGCATTTGGAGCATTCGTCACTAATATATCAATTCTCTTGCAGGGTGTAAAGGTCCTAGGAAGTGAGGTCACTGAAGATTTGGGGCACCTATCAGGATTTGGGAAAACATTACCTTTTTAAGGAAGGTAACTCAGTGTACCTGGGATGTGGAATCATCTCTTTGGGAAAAAATAATTAAAGTCTTATCAAAGGCATTAAAAGTTTATGAGACTGAACACAGAAATAAAATAGTGGGCTCATCTCAGGAGGAAGAGGACATATTTCTGCATCTGTTCTCTCCAAATCATTATACTATCTCCCACAAGTTCAACAAATTAAAACCTGGCTTGTTTCCATCTCATTAGGGATCAATTTGCATGAATTATAGGTTTGCATTATTCAAGATCTGTGTTTAATTACCAGAATAGCATCAAAAAAAGAAAAAAAGAAACAGAAGAAGTAGCCCTCACCTTCACATTTCTTAAAGTGGTTTCAAATTTGACTTTATTACTAAAGTATAGAAAGTATTTTATGGTTCAAGCCTGCTGAAAAGTGGCTAAAGCTTTTCTGAGAGTTTACAGCTTTCTCCCAAACTCAAGCACCCTCTGACCTTCATTCTTCATCTTCAACTCCTGCCTGCTTCTGGAAGCCCAGAGCTATTGTCCCATCCTCACTGAGAGACATAAATCAGATGTGAATCAAATGCTTTGAGATTAACAGGGCTTGAGACTCACTCCTGGTTTTGCTCCTACTCTGTAATAATAGGTAATATTCTATTTCATTTCAGCCTCTCAACAAACCCACACAGTACGGGCTGTGGTTCCCATCTTATACATGTGGAACTTGGGACTTAAAAAAGTAAAATGACTTTTCCAAGGTCTCAGACTTGGGAAGCAGAGGTGCCCCAATGAAAACCTATGTCTGTCTGTCAGTTTCAATCGAGGCTTGCAGATCTTGGTCATCGAAGACAAATTGGTGCATATTGGTCTCCATCCTGCTCACACCTCAGTTACCTTTGACTCTTCCTTTTTCCATATACCGATTCTCTCTATAACAATGTTACTTTCTTCCCTCTATCCCTCCAGACTTAGCCTTATCAATAAGAAATGACAGATGATAGGTAGATGATAGATGATAGATATCCCTACACACTGACCTTTTAATCCATCTACAAAGTTACTTCTGGTTAGCATATGCCTGAACTAAGTCAATAACCATTGATCTATGTCATGTTTCTTGCTTAACTAATAGTGAAACCAAAACCCAGAGAGGGAAAGATAATTCTCAAATTCACATGGTGATGCAGGCATCATGATGGCGATAACTCACATTTCTGACTACTCAATGTTCTTTCCTGTCCATTTTCTCACCCTAACCTGCGTGGAACATGAAACATGGATGCTTAAAAACAGAGAAGGCTGTACACGGCATCTCAGCCAGACACTTCCCCCTGCAGTTGAAAGCACACAGGTCCAGAGAGCTTCAGCGACCCTTAGAGAGGTCATTAGTTCCCATAATTTAGCTGTAATACCAACCATAGCCATCTGGGCTCAGTATTAAACTGGATAAGCCTGGAGTTTATGTAGCCTTATTTACATAATGAGATGCCAAATGGTCCATCATCCAGTCATCCATATTCCTCCCCTTATTGTTTTAAAAACATTTTCTTCTTTTCAATGCAAATGAGTACATTTCCAGTGCAAAAATACTAAGAATGAAGACTGATGCAGAATCCAAAGCAAAGGTTCCCCAGTATATCTTCTGTCCATGTCCAGTTCCCCAAGCAAAAGGCCTTCCTTTTTTTGTGAACTCTCCCAAATGCTGCTTTATGTGTTTCCAAACATACCTGTATGTCCTACAAACACAAATGCTCACACACACGGAAGCTGCACACATCCAGTGTTGATGTCTGGTACGGGCTCAACGAAGACTCCCCAGATTTACCTGTTGAAGTCCTAACCCCAGTACTGGAGGCTGTGACTGTTTTTAGAAATAGCAAGGAGGCAATTAGGTGAACTCGAGTTCATTAGAATGAGCCCTAATATAATCTGGCATCCTTCTAAGAGAGGAAATTTGGATACATGATCATATAGAGAAGAAACTACGTGAAGACCCACAAGAGAACAAGTCCATCTGCAAGCCCAGGAGAAAGGCCTCAGAAGAAAGCAGCCCCACTGACACCTCCACCCCAGACTTCCCACCTCCAGACGCTGAGGAAATGTATTTCCGTTGATTAAGCCACCTGGTCTGTGCAACTTTGTTATGGCAGCCTTGGCAAACTATATCTAAATTACAACATTCTTTGAAACCAATACTTGTGTGTGTGGAGGCTTGCTTTCTTTAAATTACATCCTTAAGGTGGGATTGGTATACAGAAGCTCCACATATTTAATACAAATCATCTCATGAGTTTGGACATATGCAAGCCCCACGATGCCCCTATGATTATGAAACACCACAGTCAAGGCAATAACATCCATCACTCCCAGAGCCTTCTGTTTATCCCTTAGTCTTTTTTGTTTGTTTTGTTTTGTGACAAGATCACTTCACAGGTGATCTATTCTCTCAACAAATTTTTAAGTGCAGGATCCACTATCGTGACTTGTGGGAAGACTATTACACAGCAGATCTCTAGAATTTATTTCTCTTGAGAAATGGATCTGTTAGCAACTCCCTATTCCTAATCCCTCTTCGTTTTTTTGCTGCTGTGAGTGTGTGTGTGTGCGGTTGCTTGGGATTGACCCTGAGGCATTCTCTTTCTGAGCTACACCTCCAGCTTTTTACCTGTCATCTTTCTGGGATTACAGGTATGCTCTTACCATGCCCAGCTGAGTTTGACCATTGGAAGCTTCTATTTTTTTCACTTACTATATCAGGGGCATGTGTGAGCTTATAAATCCATTGTTATGCCAATTTTATTCTTGCAGTACTGTGAATTGAACCCTGGGACATTCTACCTCTGAGATACATCCCTAAGTTTATTTTATTTTTTTATTTTGAAATAGAGTCTCACTAGGTTAACATGCTCTGGCCTCAAATCTCTAATCCTCTTTTCTCAGCCTCCCAAGTACTAGGATTGCAGCCATATGCTGCCATGCCATGCCTGACTGTTATGTCATTGTTTTAAAGCATGCTTATGGATGTATAATATTATAGTCTTTGCTGTATAAAGGAACCACTAGTAAGTGCTTAGAGTCAGCATAAAAATGTATGCACAGTAAGTTATTTGTTGTTTCAGCCAGAAATGTTCTCTAAACTTGTCGATCACAGAAAAACATGGCAAGAACAAGGAAGTTTTGAATCAAAACCATTGGTGGAGTGGGCTGAGCTGTGCTCTTCTCCCACATTCCTATGTTGAAACTCTAACACCCAATGTGACTATATTGGAGATAAGGTTTTTAGGAGGTAATTAAGGCTAAATGAAGTTGTAAGGGAGGTCTTCATATTATAGGATTGGTGTCGAGAGAGAGAGAGAGAGAGAGAGAGAGAGAGAGAGAGAGAGAGAGAGAGAGAGAGAGAGAGAGAAGTGTGCCATCTTTGCTGTCTGAGGACACAGCAAGAGACGGCCGCCTACACGCCAGGAAGAGAGTCCTAACCCGGAAGTGAATTAGCTAGCACTTTGACCTTGGACTTCCCATTATTCAGAAATGTGAGAAAATAGATTTCTGTGGTTTCAGCTGCCTAGTTTGTGATCTTTTGTTATTGCAGCCGGAGCGCCAGCCCCTGGCTTGAGTTATTCTGACAATACGAGACAAGAGATCTGAATTTGGAGTTTCCATCTTTGAAAGGGAAAGATGATGTCACCTCACTTCGCTACCGTGGAGCACCTTAAATTGGAAATCACAGCAAAGTTCTCGGTGCTTAGAAGGTGTACAAAGCCAACCAGCAAAGTCTTTTGCTACACCATGAGAAAAAGACCCCTATCATATGCAAGCCAATTGAGAAGGGATGTGCACAAAAATCCTTTTGTGTCCTTCAATGTATATTCAATGGGGCTTGATATATTTAATATGCCATCAGTATTGGAGATCATTCCTTCTAGTACCTACATCATCCCTGTCCACTCTCTTCTCCATTCCTCCTTAACATAAAGATTCCTGAGCTGCACTCTTTCTGTATAACTTCCCACTCCCTTGCCCTTTCCTGTCTTTGCAGTTTTATCTTGGAAAAACTCCAAACCTGCAAGATAAAAAAAAAAGCCTTCCCTGTACTCTGCCAGGTACCTAAACAGCAGGAGAAGCAGGGACCAGGCACAGCTTGACTTTAAAGGCATGACTGGCTCTTCAATGACCTCAGCGTGGTCCCACAGCAATGGACCACAAACGATTGTACAACACTTCCCTCACCTCCAGCCTCAAACACAGTCTCCCTTATCTTCCTGTTCTGGTGATGCCAATTCTCTGAGGTCAAAAAATAGAAGTGGTAAGAAAAGTCTTCCCACGTGTTTCTACTCCCACAGCTCCCCACCTATCAGCACCTGCACCTATACCTTCTGCCTTCTTTCCAGGTGCCGTAGACAATTCTCTAAGCAACATTTGAGGGCGAGCCACTCCTTTCCTGAACAGTGAAGCCCTCCTTCTCCCCTATGGAAGAATTTGGCCCCAGTAATTTTCCACTCCCTGCACATCTTCTTTTCCCACAATGCTACACTATCCCCATCAGCATGGGAACATGCTAATATTTCTCTCATCTTAAAAACCCAGGGTTGATCTCACTCTCTCCTCTCAAGCTGCTGTTTTTCACTCCTGTTTACAGCAAAACTCCTTAAAATACTTTCCTGTTGTTTTTTCTTCAATCCTTTTTTTCCTTGAATATATTCTGAGCATCCATTTACTACCACTCTTCTAAGTAAATTGCTTTTGATAAACTCCACCGTTTTTCCACACTGTGAAATCCTGTGGTCATTTTTCAATATACTTCTTTAACTACAAGTAGCTTTTAAAATAACTGATTTTGTTCTCCTTCAAACCATTTTTTTTAACTTTTCTTCTAGGACAACACATGCATTAGTCCAGGATCTTGGCAGATACAGAGGAAATTCTGAGCAGTTTTTTTTTTTTTTTAAAGAGACATGACAATAAATGGACTGCATAAAGGAGGGTAAGTTGGCAAGGGGTGCTGAGGAACCCAAAGATAACAACCCCAGAGGCTGCCAGCCCTTCTAGACCTGTGAAGAAACGAGGGAAATGTTGTCGTGACCTGGTTGAGAGTTGGAGCCAAAGGAGAGAGAACTGGGCGAGGTAGGCCATGGAGTGAGATGGCACCTGCTATAGCTACTGCACAGAATTGTTTTTGACTAAGCCCAGAGAGTGAGCAGGCTCAGCTGGATAAATCAGGGCAGACCTGCAGATCACATCACAGCCTGAAAGGACCAAGAATGAATTCAGAATGGTGGTAGAAAGTAGTGCGGACAAACCCCTCCACTCTGTTTGTTCTGCTACTGGCCCTGCTTCCGATCTCTGCCTGATTCGCCTCAGTTGCAAAAGTTGAACTTGCAGGACTCAACCTTGAGACCTCTGCTCCATGTATATTTTCTTGATGATGTTCAATCTCAAGCTCTCTGAATACCTTTTATCTTCTACTGACCCCCTCAATCTATCTCCCCAGCTAGGCTTGTCCTCTGAAACTTACCCTTAAATGTTTAACTACTGCCACCATCTGCCCTTGGATCAACTAGGCATCACTTATAAGACATGTTTAAAATTTAACTGTTGAGCATCACCTCAGACCTGCTCCTCCCACAGTCTTCTCCACCACATTTAATGGAACACGATCCTCTAGTTACCAGACTGGCTACCCCAAGTTGTTCTCTTCCATCAAATAGCCAATCTTTCAGAAAATGATTTTTGTTCTAATTTCAAAACAATTAAAATTTCAACACTGATCTGGTGTAGTGGTGCACACCTATTATCCTAATACTTGGGAACCCAAGGCAGAAGGATCACAGGTTCGAGGCCAGCCTCAACAACTTAGTGAGAGCCTGTTTTACAATAAAAAATAAATTAAGGATGGGAGTGTAGCTCAGAGGTAGAATGCTTCTGGATTCAATTTCCAGTACCAACAACAACCAACAACAACAATAAACCACAAAATATCACCATTCACGAATCTACTGTTACAACCCTTGGCCAAGTCAGTATTAACGGCTGCACAGACAATTGCTGTAGCATCTAGTGGGCTGCCCAGACCCCACCCCTCAGAAGAGAAGCCTCAGCTGCTAGCAGGGATGGTGGATGAGGCTCTCAGCAAGTGAATTCCTGAGAATTGTCCTCCACTGAACAGAGCTGTCTAGTTCAGTCACGCCTGCATCCTGGAGTCAGTAAGTTTAGTGAGCATCCAATGTGAGCTTGAAAGTCCTCTGTTCAAGTTGGAACAACCTTGAAGGGACTTCATGGTTTAGAGTCTAAGGGGTCAGATAAGGCTTTTGCAACCAAATCTTTGTTCAAACACTTCTTCTGCCATACATACTCTTCCCTTCCAGTGCAAACCCCAGGAAGTTCCTACATGCAAATTCGGCCTGGCCGTGGAACAGACAGCTTTTGCAGTGACCTCCTGCCATACTTCTTGTCCACACGGTGGCCAGCCTATCCCTAAACACTGCTGCAAGGAAACAGCATGGCAGCTCAGCAAGAAGTTAAAAATAGAATCACCATATGCTCCAGCAAGTGCGCTTCAGGCTACCCCAGTGGAAAGAACCGAGAGCAGGGTGCTGAAAAGATGTTTGCACCCTCGAGTTCACTACAGCATTAGTCACAGAAGTCTAAAGGTGGAAACAGCCCCAGTGGTAATCCCTGGATACATGGGTCAGCAAACAGCGGAATACCATACAATGAGAAGATGATTCCGATGAAAAAGGAAGATGATTTTGACACATACTCCAACATGGGAGCTCTCGAAGGACATTCTTCTGAGGGCCATATGTTAGAGATAGAAAAACACATGGTGTATAATTCTAGTTCCACCAGGACCCTGGAGGAGTCAAATTCAGAGGCAGAGTGGGGAGATTTTCAGAGGCTGGGGGAGGATGGACTGGGGAGTTAGCGTTTAGTGGGGAGAGAGTTCTGGTTTTGTAAGACGGAGAGTCCAGGAGTGGGCACTGGTGATGACGGTGTCACACTGTGAATGGACCTCATGCCACACATCTGGACACTTGAGCAGGATTAAGGTGGTAAACTTTATGTTTTGTGTATTGACCATCATTCAAAAAAATAAGTCCCATCATGCCATGCCTGCTCAAGCCTTCTCAGCAAGCTTCCCCTTTCAGTGAGAATAAGGCCCAAATCTTCATACTCGAGGCCCCTGGTGACCGGGCCCTTTTCTCTGTGACCTGCTCCCTCCCTTCATCACAGGGGCCCTGTGATGTCCCAGAATGGCCACCCCCGCACGCTGGCCTTGCTTTTCCCTCTGCAAGAGCTCCTGTTGTAGAGCACTCACGTGGCTGCCTCCTAACCCCATCAGGGCACAGGGTGTCCACCTTCTCCTGGATCTTTCTTGGTCTCAGCTCCACCATCCTCAGCTCTTTCTCTCCTTCCTTCCCTATGTCTCCCATGTTTCCCAAAGCACAGGAATTTCCCACAGATGTCAATATTTACGTGTGTGTGTGTGTGTGTGTGTGTGTGTGTGTGTGTGTGTGGTATTGGGGATTGAATTTAGGGCCATTTTATCTCCAAGTTACATGTCCTTCTCTATTTTTTATTCTTTTATGTTGAAATAGGGTCTCACTAAGTAGCCGAGGCTGGCCATAAACCCGGATCCTCCTGTCTCAGTTTCCTAAATACTGGAATTACAAGCATGCACCACCATACCCAGCTAACATTTACTTATTTGTCACACATCTCCTCTGGAAGGACTAGCATTTTGTCTTTTTTTTTTTTTTAATGCTATATCACCCATGCTGGAAAAGGAACCAACACATAGTAGGTGGTCAGTAAGTCAGTGTTTGCAGGATGAGTATGTTAGGGGTTGTATCTGTATTTTGTTAATGCCATATAATTTGTCTATCCCTTCTTGATACTTAGGACAGCTGGGATTTGTGTTGTTGTTTTCAACACAATCCGTTTGGATCATGCTTTTTTTTGTCATCGATTCACTTTAATTCAGGAAGGGTTTGATAAACAAATAGGTGGTGCACGCTTGTAATCCCAGCATTTGGGAGGCTGAGACAGGAGACTTGTGGTTCTCAGGTAGCCTCAGCTACTACTTAGCCCTTTGCAACTCAGTTGAGACCCTGTTTCAAAATAAACAATAAAAATAGGCTGGGGGTGTAGTTTGGAGGTAGAATGCCCCTGGGTTCCATCCTCAGTACCACAAAATAAATAAATAAATAAATAAATAAATAAATAAATAAATAGTTTCTGCTCAAGGAGGATCCTGAATAAGGGAACAAATGCTTCTGTGACTAATCAGAAGCTGTTCTTTAATTTTGAGTTTCATGGGACTAAAATAACAGTTTGAGGAGTCTCTGTACTGATTTTGGCTGCATTTCGGCTGAATTCCAGGAAAAGGAGACAGTAAGTGGAACCATGAAGGATAGCAACATGGCACAGTTTCCAAAATGGGTGACCCAAAGAGATTCCCCAGGATAGAGAGAGAAGGAAAGGAAGGATGTGTTTACTGAGCAGGGGTGGAAAGCCTCCACTACCACCTCTGGGCCACCACTGTGGCACCAATCCAGTTCTATCCAAGTATTCAGCAGACGTGAGAGACAAGGGGACTGATACTCAATTAGCAACCGTCCCAATCGTGTTTGCAAGACCAAAATTCAGTAAAATGATCTGCCAGAAAGTTGCGCCATGATTGAAACTTATATTTTCCAAGCTGTGGGCTGAGGGAGTGGGGAGGATGAATTATTTATTTTAATTCCAAGTTATTGGACCATTTATCAAAATGAATGTAAAGTCATGATTCATTATGCATTCTACTTGATGCCATGCAAAGGTGTCAGTGGGTTTTCCTGGACTCTGAGAATTTCAGCTCCATTGACTGACAGGCTCAGCCACATCTCTGAACAGATGTACAGACCTTGCAGACAGCATGCACACCCACCCACAAAGGACTGTGCTATTTGTTAAGAGTGGGCTACTTTTAGACAAGCGCGAAGTTTTCCCAGTATGTTGTTGAATGATAAAATCTTAAATATTGTACTCCAAGTGTGTCCATTTATAACTTCTTTTTTCAAATTCAGATAGAGAAGAAATTAATCTTCTGAATTTTTTAGTTATTTCTTTTCTTTTTTTGAAAACTAATGAAGGCAATCTACTTAATTTATCAATGTTCCAGACCCTCTTGTTTGAGTCAATACAGATGAACAGAGGCAGTGAAAATAATGAGCAAATCCATCACGCCAAAGCATCCTGGGTCCCTCAGGACTCCCTCCCTCCCGCCCCTCCCCCCAGGTTCCTAGGCAACTGCTGATCGGCTTTCTGTCATTATAACTACTGAATTTTTAAAAAGGAACCCAGCAGTATGTACTCCTTTTGTTTGTCTTCTTTCGTTTAGTATAATTATTTTGAGATTCCTCCATGTCGGGGCAGGCAGCAACAGTTCGTTTCCCTTTATTCCAGGTGGCATTCCATTGTATGGATATGCTAAAATTTGCCTAGCCATCCATGAGTAGAGAGTCATTGCACTGTTTCTAGTGTTCGCCTCTTATTACAAACGAAGCAGATTGGGACATTTGTATACAAGTCTGTGTGTAGACACATACTTTCATTTACTGGAGAAGTACCCGGGGGTGGGGGGTGGGGGGTGGGGGTTGAATGCGTGGATCATACAGCAGGTGAATGTTTATCTTTTCAACAAACATTCAAATTGTTTCAAACAAATTTAATGCTTGTGGCTGTCCACTGTCAGGAGGCGAGAGAAGGCTGCTGGCTGCCCAGGAAGGACTTTGGACAGCTTGAGAGTTCTGGACTCCAGGTCCCTGCATAGATGACGGCAGAGTCTTGACTCCACCAAGACCCCACGGAGCAGTGCAGAGGAACCTTGCCTCCACCTGATGGGGAGAAGTCAGACTGGCTCCCTCCAGCCCAGTCTTCACTTGCAAGAGAAGGGGCTGTTCTGCCTCAATGTAGGTGGGTGGGGTGACTGTCCAGTCCCCTACTTGGCATCTCTGATGCTGCAGTGAGAAGGGAGGGGTTCCTTGTTACAGCCTCCAAAGCAAGGAAGTTGGGGCTCAGCCTTTGCTGGTGTGTGTGGGGGTGGGTGGGAAATGGCTGACTGGAATTAAGTGGTTATTGTCTACAACTTTTCTGTCTCACCACCTGCCACTTCCCTAGTCCTCTGGCTACAGAGGACAGTCTTTCTGTTGGGGCTTTGGGGGCCATGCCTATTGGTGCTTCTGTGTGTTGTGTTATTCTGCTCTGAGTCAGGGACATAGGAGGCAGAAAAAAAACCTAGGGGTCTCACTTCCCATCATTCTTTGGGTCCCGGGGGCCCTAGTAGGTTGTCTTCTCTCCACTCTTCAGTCTTTTGGTTTGTTTCATATACAGTATTCTCTCTAGATCCATGGCTCTTTATCTGTAGATCTAACCAACTGTGACTCTAAAACAGTAAAAACAAAACTGTGTCTGTTCTGAACATGTACAGATTTTTTTTTGTTATCATTCCCTAAACCACACAGCTAACAGCTACTTACATGGCATTTATGTTCTATTAGCTGTAAGTCATCTGGAGATGATTTACAGCATACAGGAGGGTGTGCATAGGTTATATGCAAATGCTACCCTATTTTATGCAAGGGACTTGAACATCTATGGATTTGGCTATCCATGGGGTCCTGAAACCAGTTCTCTGTGGATATGGAGAGAGAGGATTGTATAAGGTCCAGAGTTTTTCACCATGCTTAGTAAAATGGATAGGGAAAATCACATTTTCAACATCCCAGAAGGAGAAGACACAATAATGTTTTAAATTGAAACCTTAAACTTTTAGTTGACCAATAATAAATATATGCATCTCTGAGATACTCTGTGATGTTTGTTACATATATACATTGTAAAAAGAGTAAATCTAGCCAATGAACATATTCTTTGCCTTACCCCTTTTCATTTATTTTTTGTGATGAGAACATTTAAAATCTACTCTTTTAGCAGTTTTGAAATATTCAATATATTATCATTAACAATGGCCCTCATGCTGTGCACAATACAATTTTTTATTGTTTCTTGCAGAAACATAATTGATTTTTTAAATATTGATCATGTATCCTGCAGCCTTGGTAAGCGCACTTATTAATTCTCAGGATGTTTTTGTAGATGCGGTGGAATTTTCCATTTAAGTCACATTATCTGTAAGTGAAGATGGTTGTATCTCTTCCTTTTTAATCTAGATGCCTTTTACTTTCTCTTTTCTTCTTTTGTTAAATTTGCTAAATGTTGGATGTAATATAATATTGGATAAAAGTATCGAAGGCAGATATCTTTGCCTCACTCTCCAGGCATTCTACCCTTATTTTCAAATGTGATGTTCACTGCAGTTTTATGTTGATGACCTTTATGCAGGATATCCTTCCTAATCCAGGTTGCTGAGAATTACTCATTTTAGAGTTTGTCAAGTGCTTTTTTAAAATTTTATCTATTGGCGCGTTATAGTCATGAATCTTAATGGAGTATAAAATGGTAGAGGTATACAATGCACACATCATCATATAGCCCTTCCAATTCCCACCCTATTCTTGTTTTGTGAGTGTATTTGTTGAGATAAAATTTGTTCCAGCCAGCATTCCTGCAGCTATAATCTAAAATACTTGCCACCTAACTTAGAGAAGATTTATTCTCTTACAGTTTAGGGTTCAGTCTATGAGGCCACAAAGCCCAAGACTTGTACTGAGATACCTGGTGGTGCACTTGAGACCTTTATACCCCCAAACATCCACTGATCATCAGTTCTGCAAAGCAGGATGCATCATGCGTTTTAACACCTTTTGTTTAAAATTGATGAAACTCTGAATAGCAACCTGTAAGGATGGAGAGGGAATTAAGAGGAGGCCCAGATTCAAATATTAGGAGTGAGACAGTCACATGACTATAACTTACTTTTCCTTGCTCTGGTTAAATGAAGGATCATCAGTTTATTGATCTTATCAAAGAATCAAACTTAGAATTTGGTTCTCTCTATTGTGTTCTCTCTCTCTCTCTCTCTCTCTCTCTCTCTCTCTCTCTCTCTCTCGCTCTCTCTCTCTTGCTCTCGCTCTATCTCACTCCTTTTTTTGTCTCTGATCTTAATCCTTCTCTTTTGTAAGCTTTGAGCTTAATTTTCTCTTCCTTTTCTACTTTCTTGAGGTAGAAATGGAGGTAATTGATTCTCTCCTAATGCATGTATTTACAGCTATAAACTCTCCATAGACAACTGCCTAGAAACATCCCAAAGTATTGAAACCTTCTGTTTTCATTTTCATTCAGTACAAAATACTTTCTAATTTTCCTTGTGTTACTTTTATGACCCACGATAATTTAGAATTCTGTGATTTACTTTCCCACCATCTGGGGACTACTCAGATATATTTCTGGTATTGATTTCTAATTTAATTCCTTGATGGTTAAGAAATAGGCATTGCATGCTTTAAATCCTTTTAAATTTATTCAGACTTGCTTTTGGCCCAGAATGCCATCTATCTTGGCAAATACTCCATTTGTACTTAAAAAATAATATATTTTCTACTGTTCTTGGGTCGTGTGTTCTATAGCATCCGCCAGCTCAAGCTGGCTGATAGAATGGCTCATGTCTTCTGTGTCTTAAGTAATTTTCATTCAGTATGCTCTCTATCAGTTATTGAGGAGGAGGATTGGAACGCCTATAGATTAGCATAGATTTGTCAATTTCTCTTTTTAAAATGTTCTATCAGTTTTCATTTTATTTTAGAATAGTAGGCACATACACACTTAATATTTTATGCCTCCTTTGTAAACAGACCCATTTATCATTATAAATGACTCTTGTTAACTCCCTAATATACATGTCATAGATGTTATATATTTATGTGTATAAGCCTGGTGCTTATTTTACTAAATTTGCTCCTAAGTATTTCATTCTTTTGATGCCGTTTTAAATAAAATTGTTTTTTTTCTAATTTAATGTTCAGATTTCTTCATTGAAAGTATACCAAAGTGCACTTGATATTTGTGTGTGTATAGCATATATAATATAATAATATATAATATATAACATATATATTATATTCTACTTTGTTTAACTTGTTTATTATTTTCAATAGACTTTTAATGGGTTCTTTAGGGTTTTTTTTCTGTACTAGATAATGCTATTTGCAAGTAACAGATAGTTTTACTTCTTGCTTTTCAGTCTGGATGCTTTTTAATTATTTTTCTCAACTAATTACTCTGGCTAGAGCCTATTATGGTAGAAGTGGTGAACATGGGTAACTGTTTCTGACTGCAAAAAGTCTTTCACTTTTCAGCATTATATATCTTGTTGGCTGTGGGGGTTTCACAGATGCCTTCATCAGATTGAGAAAGTTCCCTTCTGTGTTTGGTTTCTTGACTGGTTTTTATTCCCATAAAGCCATGTTGGATTTCGTCAGATATTTTCTCTTCATATGCTGAGGTAACTGGGCACTTTTGTCCTGTGTTTTACTAATGTGGTATATTACACTGACAGTTTTTGTATATTGAACCAACTCTGTATTCCTGTCTTGCTAAATACATATATATATACATATATTTTGATTTCTAATAGTTTGTTGAGGATTTTAGATCTATCACACTCATAAAGGATTTTGGTCTATGGGTCTTATAATTTTTTGTGACATTGTTGCTTGATTTACAACAATCAGGATAATATTGGTTTCATGGAATAAGTTGGAAAGTGTTCTCTTCTCTATTAGTGGCAATAGTTTGAGGAGACAGTGTTAATTCTTCTTTGTTTGAATTTACTAAAGGAGCTCCCTGATCCTGCACCTCTTTGTGGAATTTTCTTGGTTACTTATTCGATTTCCTTACTTTTGTAGATCTATTCATATTTCTGACATCTTGAGTCAGTTTGGGTAGTTTTATCTTTTTAGGAATTTGCCCATTTCATCTAGCATGTCTCATTTTTTCTAACATAAGCTTTTCAATGTATAGTCCTTTTTATTCTCAGCTCTTAGTGACATCTCCTCTTTTATCCCTGACTTTAGTTACCTGTCTTGATCAGTCTACCTAAAGCTTTGTTAATTTTTATCTTACCAAAGAATGATAAGCTTTCTCTATTGTTTTTTATATTCTCTATTCCATGTATTTCTGTTCTTATACAATTTAATTTCAATTTTTAGCTTTGGGTTTAGTTTGCTCTTATGCTAGTACTTTAAGTTGGAAAGTTATTGGCAATCTCTTTCTCCGTTGTAGTATAGCAGTTACAAACAGAAATTTCTGTCTAAACACTACATATGCTTTGGTATGCTATGTTTTTTATTTCATTAATCTCAGAGTATTTTCTGCTTTCCCTTGTATCTTTTCTTTAACCCATTCATTGCTTACAAGTATATCATTTAACTTCCATATATTTGTGAATTGCTCAAACTTTTTCTAATATTGATTTCTAATTTCCCTCCATTTATAGTCAGACAACATACTTTGTATGGCTTAATCTTTTTTTAGTTTATTCAAATGTGCTTCATGACCTAACTTATGGTCTGTCTTAAAGAATGTGCACTTTAGAAGACTGTTTTGCAGAGGTCTGTTGGGGCTAGGTGTTCACATTGTCCCAGTCATCTATTTATTTGCTGACTTATCTCATTGTTCAGTACCGAGTGGGAAGTGTGTTATTAAAGTAGCTGAATGCTTTAGTCAAATTGCCTATTTCTATCTTCAATTCAGTCATGTTTGGCTTCATTTAAAAAAATTTTTTTTTACTTTTTTCTTACCTTCAACTGCTTAATGAGTTTAACATATGCACTCATATTCAAGTTAAAACATTTAATTTTGGATATTGGCTGAAGCCCAGATATTTATCCCATCTCTCAATCTCCAATCCAGGTTGTCCCAGTGAGTTATACCATAAGAAGCTCTGCTCTTACCTTGAAAGAATAAGCAAACTCCCTCATACAATAGGATCAAAGAACATCTGTAAGAGAAATGCAAGCAAAATCAAACATACCAACAACAACACTCACAATAACGGCATAACTCTGGCAGATGACATTGTTTGGTTGCAATGTGATAGCTGCTTGCAACTGGATGAGTTCCACTGAGGCAGGCCGAGTTGTTGACTTGCTTATATCTTACCTCTCCTCGTCAAATGAAGACACTTTTCTCTCACATGTCTCTTTACAAACTATTGAAAATCTTAGAATCCTAACAGACAGCTCACTACAATATTGTTTTATTTTGCTCGATCAAAGCCTATCATTTATGTATCAATCTGCTGTGTTCTTCTCTTCTGTGGTAATTAATGCAATATCACTAGCTATTTGCTGTCAGTATAGCCATAAACAAAAATGTATATGAAGCCTTAACATTGTATGATGGTCTTTAACAGAGGTGGGAAAACTTTCCTGTATGGGGTTCGAAAAAATATTGTGAATTAGTGAGTCATCTGATCTCAGTTGCAACCACTCAACTCTGTTAGTTTAGCATAAAGGCAGAACACTTTACTTACAAAAGTAGGCAGCAGTCCATGGGCTTGTGTCCATGACTGTCCATCCCTGAGGTTCAGTTTTTCCAGAATCTAGAACTAAAATCATACATGTATAAATTGGCATGGAGCTCAGAATGTTTTAGATTTTTTAAAATGAACTCTGGGGTTGGATTGGAAAACAAACAAAACAAAAAAGGCCACAATTTTTTTTTGCCCAATTTCTGGAACACCAAGAATAGAATGGATCTTTCTTCTCTGTTTCTTTGACACATAGAGCACTGTGATGTGATATCATTTTTAGCCTGGACCCCCAGAGGAGTTGCAAGCTCTACTTTCACTCTTGGAATGCAGTTTCCATGACAACGGATTTGGTTGTTGCTGGGAGGTAGAGTTTGTGTGCAGGAGAAAGAGTTTCTGTTGGCCCTTGGCATCCTGGGAGCTGACCACAGCCTGACTCCCAGGCCCCAATTGAGATCTGCTAAGCCTGGATGGATGAACAGAATTGCCTTGTGCAGCCTGCTCAGGTTACAAACCCAGGCTCAGAAGGTCAACAAATGATGTCGCATAAAGCCATTAAATTTTGAAGTGGTTTGTATGTAGCAAAATCTGATTAAAATAATTCTTCCTTTGAACATATGATACAAACTTATTTTATAATGCAGATTTTTCCAGAGGTAAAAATATTAAAAAATCAATCATGCTTTTGTTTACACATTTTTTCTCAAAGCTAGTTACCTCTTTCCTTAATTAGGTTCTTCTGCCCAAATATTTTACTTGATTGCATAATACATTTCAAAGCATACAGCTTGGTACTATATATTATGGAGCTACGGATATACATTTTATGTATTTTATTTTTAACCACTTATTTTTAATTAAATATCTTTTAAGTGATAAGAAACAAAATTTATACATATTTATGGGGTGCTATGTGATATTTTAATACATTATTGTTTTGTAATGTTTAAATCAAATTAAGTATGTATCTCAAATATTATTTCTTCATGATGAAATAATTCAAAATACATTCACCTAAATTTTTAAAAATATACAGGACATTATTGTTTTCTATGTTTGCATTATTATGCAACAACACACCAGAACTTCTTACGTCTATCTTACAACTTAGTATCCATTCATCAACCTATTTCCCATCTTTACTCAACCCCGATTTTATTTTTCCCAGCCTCTGGTAACCAACATTCTACTCCCAATTTCCAGTACATCTAATTTTTGTATTCGACATATGAGTGTGATCACGTGGTACTAGTCTTTCTGTGCTTGGCTTATTTCACTTAACATTGTGATCTCTAGTTTCTTCCATGTAGTTGCAAATGACAAGATTTTATTCCTTCTATGGTTGGGCAATATCCCACAGTATATATGAGCCACAGTTTCTGTATTCATTTGTCAGACAATGGAAGCTCAGGTAGTTCTCATTGTTTGGCCGTTGTGAACCCTGCTGTAATGAGTGTGGGTCTGCAGATGACTCAACATCCTAACTTCATTCCGTCTGGATATGTACCCAGGAGTGGGATCGCTGGATCATACGGCAGTTCTACGTTTAACTTTTCAAAGGGACCTCCATCCTGTTCTCCATTATGGCTGCTCTATACATTCCCACATCCTCACCCACACTTGTCTTTTTAATAATAGCTATGATTAAAGGTGTGAGGTGATACTTGTGATTTCAATTTGCGTTTCCCTGTTTAATGGGGTTGAGTTTATTTTCATATACCCATTGTTCATTTGTATTTTGTTTGAATGAGAGATGTCTCTTTAGGTCTATTACTCATTTTTAAACTGGTGTGTGTGTGTGTGTGTGTGTGTGTGTGTGTGTGTGTATGTGTGCGTGTGTGTGTGTGTGTGTGTGTGTGTGTTGCTATTGAGTCCTTGGACTTGCTTCTATATTCAGAATGTTTACCTCCTTGTCAGTAAAGTTTGCAAATATTTTCCTCACATTCTGCAAGTTGTCTCTTCTTGATGGAAGTTTCTTTTGCTCTACAGAAGCTTTTTAGTTTGATTTTTTGTTTTTGCTTCTGTCTTTCAAGCTTTTGGAGTCTTGCCCCCCTCAAAAAAATATATTTTTCCATTGCAATGTCCTAAAGTGCTTACCCAGATATACTTTTGAAAGATCTGACTAGTAGAACTTATCGTCAGTGTAAGAATGCATCTGCTAATACTGTGTTAATGGGAGAATAAATGCATGTATAATCCTAAATTATATTAATCTCATTTTCTTTCAGTGAATATGTATTGCTATTCATGGGATTTAGTCCCATTCCATAAGTGAAACACTAAGGTTTTTGTGTTTCTTCTTTACCTGTTAATATTTTGTTGCTAATCTATATCTTTAACTAGTAAAATTTGTTTTCCTTTTAAATGTTTTAACCATTTGTTTTTACTCTTATAAATACCACGATTGCCAGCTTCCTCTTTTGACATGTGGACTTATCTTGTTTTCTAATAATGTTATGACAATATTTTAAAATATATTTAGTGTTTTGATCTATGTGCAATTAGTTTTACCCAGTGTTAGATAAAAAGCAAAGTTGATTTTTCTCTAAAACATACCAATTTTCAAAGAATCATCTAATTTTCTTTAACTCTCTAATTTGGAATATTACCTTTAATATTCTGAAGCTTCATTATATGATTGAGTCTGTTTATGGATTGTCTACTTTATTTTACTTTTCTGCATATTTTAGACTAGCACCACTGTTTAAATTATTTTAGGTTTATCAACCTGGATGTCTGCCAAAAGAATGGATTACAAAATTATGGGATATATACATAGTGGAATTCTACTTAGCAATGAAGAAAAACAAAATTATGTCATTTGCAGGAAAATGGAGTGACCTGGGGAAATTATGTTAGGTGAGATTAGCCGGTCACAGAAAGTGAAGGGTCTATTTTTTCTCATATGCAAAGCTAGGGAATAATCCCACTAGAAGAGGGACTGTAGATAATGGGGGAGAAACCCCAGTGTGGTAACGGAGAGGGTCTGGGGGGGCTACTGTGTGGGGGAGGGGAATGAATGAAGGAGACATTTCCAGGACAGTTAGCTGCATATGTCAGATTATCACTGCCAATCCCAATATCATGTATGGGGGAAGGGGAGGGAGTGGAGAGGGAGCCAGGCAAAGCTCGCCAAGCACTGTGTGCCTGTATGTCCCTATCACTCTGAACTACAATACACCAATAAAAACATTTATTTATTTATTTATTTAGCGGGTCTGGGGATGGAACCCAGGGGCATTCAACTCCGAGCTCCACCCCCTGCCCAATTTTTGTATTCTTTATTTTGAAACCGGGTCTCACTGAGTTGCAGAGGGCCTCACTAAGTAGCTGAGGCTGTCCGCGAACCACGATCCTCTGGTCTCAGCCTCCTGAATGCTGGGATTACAAGCGTGTGCCACCATGCCCGGCGATAAAAGCATATTTAAAAGAAAAGAAAAGCAAAGAACCTAAACTAGGAGAAGTTATTTTAAGTTTATTATCTCTGCTACCTGGAAGAAGAAGTTGTCTCAGCGTTCCTTTTCAAAACATCTTGGCTAGTTCCCTGTGTTCGTTTTTCCCAGATAAACATTAGTTTCACGGCGTCACATTAAGATTTATTTCAGAATTGTACAGATGTAACTTAACTTGAAAGGAACTGACACTTCTCCACGATTGTGTATGCCGATCTGGGAACGTATTACAGCTCTCTACTCAAATGGGCTTTCTGCCCATCCATAAACCTCTGTCAATTTTAGTCTGTGGGGAGGTGGTATTTTTGGTTTTCATTAGTTTGTTTGTTTTCAAATAAGCTGTGCTAATTTATTTTAAGCTTGTCAAGGCATTTCATCACTTTTGTTACTCTTAGGGGACCCGAATGTTTTCCCGGACTTAATAGTAAATGTGCAGGCATACCAGAAGATGTCATTAAGAAATGCTTAGCGGGCAACTTAATTAAAGCTAGTTCTCTGAGACCCTGGACCAGGCAGACCTTTATTAGCTTCCTTTGCATATTCACATGCATTTGAAAGGAGAAAATTATATACCTCTTGAAAGTGTTTTAAATTACACGTCTCCTGCTGGCTTCTCCTCAGTGGCCCCTGTACCGTATCTCAGGATGCTGGGGCGCTCAGCACTGCGCTTGCCTCCTCTGCTTGGCGCTGGTGAGGTCCTCGGCATCCTGGGGTCCTGGCCTCATCATTTTGCTGCATCCACTTGTGCTCTCTGGGAACTTCCCCACAAACTTTGCAGTCATGGGTCTCTCCTTGGGCTCCCACATGGCTTGGGGCACACATCTTGCCTTCCTCTCCTTGGTACGGACCTGAGTGTGGCCTGATAGAGATTTGGAGGGACTTGGACCTTGGGGATGAGGGGATGACAGTCAGGGAAGGAGACAGACGTGGAGGGTGCCTTGTGTCCTTCCTACCACTCCGACATGCCCCATCCCCCCCCTTTCTCATGTTTGACTTAGTGCTTGATATTGATATATTTGTTAAAATATATCATGTGTATTAGAGAGAATGAATGTAATCTATTCACCGTCATTTTGTTTTTGCCATACTGGGGACTGAACCCAGGGCCTCATGCATGCTAGGCAAGTGTTCTGCCACTGAGCTACATCCCTTCCATTTCTCCCTTTTAAAAATGCTTTTGTTGGTGCATTGTATTTGTGCATCATAGATTCAAAGTGGTCCGTGAAGACATGCAGACATGGCTTGATGTATTTCCCTTTGTGTTCCATTGTGCTTGCCCATTTTTTGAGGAACTTTTTTGTAAGAACATAGTTTAATTGAATGGGTACCATCAATTAACTAAATCTAATTGACATCAGTAGAATACTTCATCTAGCATCAGCAGAACATGCATTCTTTTCAAGATCATGTGGATAAGTTACCAAGATAAAACAAAAACAAAAACAAATAAACGAAAAACACTGTGGGCTTTAAAACAATTAAAAAGTTTTTAAGAGGCATCCATGCACACATCACTCATCTGGCCTTTCCTTACTTCCCTCCCCATCCCCTCCCCCTCCCTTCTTCTCATGTTTGGCTCAGTGATTGACTTTGATATGGTTGTGAATATATATCATGTACGTTAGGGAATTCCCCTCTTCCCCCTCCCATCCCCTCAGGTTGCCTTATTTGCTCATATGTTTCTCCTTCTTTGTCTAGAGTTTCTCCTATGACCTATTTTCTCTCTAGCTTTCTAACTGGATGGAGTAAGTCTTGGTTAACCTAATCTGAGCACAGTGAAGAGGGACTTTGGAATTTTTGTTGACTAGGATACTTTTGTAACACTATAGCTCTTTTGTCCCAAGAAGAGAAGGCACAATACAGATATGACTGTCCTCTGGCCAAGCCTGAAGAATGCTCCAGGGCTAGAAAGAAACATTTCCCTGCTGTTTCAATGAGAGAACTACAAAGAGCCGCGTGAACCTTCTTAGATACTATTCATTTTCCACATAAACAAGATTTCTTCTTAGGCACTCAGAGGATATTGAGAACTGGAAATGGCTTCTCTGAGAGGTGGTGCTATCTCTATCAACGGAGGTATTTTAACAGGGATGAGATGCTCTTGGAATCTTCTTCGGAATTCACCTCTTTTTATTTTCTTGTAGTGTTTAACAGGGTAGTCTATACCTGGGCAGCAGTACAAACAAAACAGAAATAATGCAGGCCCTGCGATCGGACAGGCTGTTCTACAATCCTATTATTTACCTGGGGCAAATCTGGGCAACCCTCCCACCCCATAGAGCAGAGGTTGTTCAAGTTGCCTCTCCTCCACATTTATCTGTTATGACCGCAGGACCAGAATTTCGCTGACTGCGTAGCATAAACCGTAGGACTTACTTGCTCATGGTTCTGGGGGCTGGAACACCCAAGATGGAGATGTCAGCCGGTTTGGTTTCTTCTAAGTCCTCTCTTCTGGGCTTGCTGATGGCCATTTCCTCTGTACACAAATCCCTGCTGCTTCTCTATGGGCCTTAATTTCCTTTTCTTATAAGGACACCATCATAATGAGTTATGCGCCAAAGCTTCATTTCAACTTAATCGTGTCTTTAGTGGCCCTATCTCCAAATATAGTCACATTCTGAATACTGGGTGTTAGAGCTTCAACACTTGAATCTTAGGGCCACAATTCTGAACAAGCAACATCCTCTGCCCTTGAGTTAGGTTCTGTTCATACTCTGTGCCCTCGTTCCCACTCCATTGCTAAAATGGACCCAGGATCAAGTGCCTCTCCATGCTGGACTAAAAATAATCTACCCTCTGAGCACAGCTTTAGGGGAGATGAGGAGGCTTTGGTTTGTACAGCTTTTGCAGCACACTATTGACAATCACAGGTCAATTCCCCCCCCCCCTTTTTTTTCCCTAGAGATCCATTGGTGAGTATTCTATCCCTGCTTAAATACCTCCATTGCTAGGGAACTCACTACTTTGCCAAGCAGACTTTACCCCTACTTTACCCCTTTGATCCTGGAGAAATCACTACTTTACCCCTTTGATCCTGGAGAAATCGAGGCAAAAAGAGATTATTACCTGGCCAAGGCTGTTCAGCTGGTTAGAGGTACGGCCAGTTCAAGTCCAGGCATTCTGATTATACAGCAGGTAGCCTGAAACCCACACCTCCTCCTGGAGTAGTGGAATGTCCTGAATCCTCCAGCAGCCTCATGGACAGGGCATCTACAGCCTCAGCTGAAGGATGAGTGATTAAGTGGTCCAGAGGAAGTGCGGCTGCTGTGGAGAAGAGATTTGGAAATGGCAGTTGGTTGACTCTGAAGTCCACAGACTCTTGGAGATGGAAGGTTATCATTTTTTACCCGTAGTACTGGGGATTAAACCCAGGGGCAATCTACTTGTGAGCTACATTCCCAGCACCCCCCTTTTTTTTTTGCAGTACTCGGGATGGTACCAGGGGCATTCCACCTCTGAGCTACATCCCCAACCCTATTTCTTATTATTCTTTATGTTGAAACGGTCTCACTGAGTTGCAAAAGGCCTCACCAAGTAGCTGAGGCTGGCAGTGAACCACGATCCTCCTGTCTAAACCTCCCAAATGCTGGGATTACAAGCATGCCCCACCATTACCGGCTTCCCCACACTTCTTATTTTTATTTATTTTGAAACAGGATCTCACTAGGTTGCTGAGAGCCTCCCTACATTGCCTTGAACTTAACCTGTGATCCTCCAGTCTCAGCCTCCTAAGTCCTGAGATTACAAGCCTGTGCCACCACACCTAGCTATCAAGGGTATCATTAAAGGCCTCTTAGGCTGGACCCTGCTGCTAGCTGCGTGGTCTGCTTTGCCTAGTGTGTTCTTGTGAATTGAGACTCAAACCCCAGGCTTCACATTTTCCATCTCATCTCAGAATACAACTTGCAATGCTGTGTTTCAGCTTCTCTTTTCCATCATTAAAATTGCTATATTATTACCTACCTAATAGCTGTGGTGAGAGTTGAATTAATTAACATAGTAAAGCTATTAGCATAATGTCTGGGATTCAGCAGGTGCTTAATAATTGTTAGCTGCTGTTAGCATCATCATCATCGTTGTCATGTGACTAGCACTTTGCAGTTTATAGAGAACATTCCCATATTTAGTTTTGTTGGAACTAAAAAAATAAAGAATATAAAAACCTGTCTTTTGCATTTGTGTTTCCCCAGAGCAGTCAGTGACACTGAATCTTAGAAAATGAATGACTTTTTCTAAGGAAAGTAGGGTTTTCAGTAAGCTTATATGACCTTAGGTCACACAGTGGGAGGAATGTTTGTGTTCTCCCCCAAATTCAGATTTTGAACTTAATTCCCCATTTAATAGTATTAAACCTTATAAAAGTGGCCCCAGAAGCTGGTTGTGGTGGCACATACCTGTAATCCTAGTACTTGGGGAGCTGAGGCAGGAGGATTGCAGGTTCCAGAACAGCCTCAGCAGTGGAGCAGACTCTGAGCAACCTGGCAAAACCTCGTCTCAAAACAAAAAATTTAAAAAGCTGGGCTTGTAGCTCAGAGGTAGAAACACACACACACACACACACACACACACACACACACACACACACACACCCCAAAGAGCTCATTTTGACCACGCCAACATCCTGATCTCAGACTGTGGCTCAGAGTTCTTGAGACACATTTCTGCTATCTCTAAGCCATGCAGCCTATGGTATTTTGTTATAGCAGCTGGATCAAAGGAAGCCACATCTTCTGTTTCAAAACCTGAGCTCACAGCTTCCTGTTAATTCCTTCATCTGTTACCTTGCTCTTCTATTGGTTGGGCTGGCAGTTGCTGACTTCATGGCAGAGACTGGGCACCCTCCTGGACATTGGGGACACAGCTGGCAATGCACGTTCTCCCAGAACTTAACCTTCCTCAGAGACACCACTATGAGCAGGTCAGTAGAGATGCAGGTCACTTCAGATCATGATGGGGACAGCACCTGGGGACCACAGGAAGCCATGCCAGACAGCTGGTGGGGAAGGCCTTTGCTGGGAGGTGACTTGTGAACTCACACTTGAATAACAAGAAAAAATAAATAAAAACCCTGTGAGAAGATCTGGGTGGAGAGAATTTTAAGCTGAAGAGGAGATGCCTGCAAGAGTCCTTAAGCATATTTTGCAAAGCAGAGAGAAGGTCTATCCTGGATTTGGGTACAAAGGTAAGCTCAAAGAGGTAGAAAAGCTCAGGGAATGCATAATCAGATCAGAAGGAACAGGCAGCTGCTCAACTCTTCAGATACTTGTCACCATGCTTATTCTTGAGGTCAGATAGAATAAAAGAAATAGGTGTCTGTGGATCAGACATCAGAAGTTACACAAAAGATCAAACTCCTTGGGCTCTATTCCACCTCCACCTGTCTAAACAAAAGAGCAATCTCAGCACTGTTGCGGGAATAGGTTGCGGGGGGAAAATGTGCATGGTGTGTGTGTGGGGAGAAGTAATCCCCCCCCCCCCACACACACACAGACAAACAGAAAAACAGTGGATTCTTGTCCTAAGCTAAGAATAAGTATTCATCGCTTGGACAGCTGCTAAAGATTTAAAGAAGTTTATTAGAAAGATAGAAATACAGAAAATAGAAATACAGCCCCATGCCAAGATGGCATGAGGGGATGACTCGAATCAGTACACCAAAGGGCTGACACGTGGACTTGGCCTTTTTATACCCATGACCTCCATCTTGTTCGCGTGACTCTGACTTAGTGAATGTCCCTGTAAGGTACCTCCCCTAGCGAGGTGTGGTGAGGTGTCTCCTTTCATAAAGGGCAAGGTCAAACCCTGCCCCATCCCCCCTAGATCATGTAGATCTGTCTTTAGAAAGAGGAAGCCCCAGCTCTCCTCTATTGACTTGTTAAGTACTTTGAGCTAGGTTGATTTACACTGGAATAGCTGCCTGTTGTTAGCCAAGTCCTTTCTTTATCCATGTCTGCCTCCATTTTGACACTATTTTGAAATATACCAATTATTTTCTTTTTGAAATATATTAATAATCAGAGCTTTCCCAAATCTTCCTAGGTCATTCCCCATACTGGCACAAGCACTATTGTGTGTTCTTGAATAGCTGGCTGCATGCTCCTCATCCCAGTACTTGGGAGGCTGAGGCAGGATGATCACAGGTTCAAAGCTAGCCTCGGCAACTTAGTGAGGCCTTCTGCAACTTAGTGAGATCCTATTTTTTTTTTTTTTTTGGTGGTACTGGGGTTCCTGGAAGCCCTTCTACTTCCAGGCTACACTCCCAGACCTATTTTATACATTTTTATTTATTTTTGGAGACAGGGTCTCATAAGCCAGCACGTCTGGCTTCAAACCTGCGCTATCCTCCTGTCTCTGTCTCCCAAGCACAAGGATTACAAACATGCGCCACCATGCCTGGCAGTGAGATCCTATTTTTAAAATAAAGAATAAAAATTAGGGCTGGAGGTATGACTTGAAGGTAGAATGTCTCTGGGTTCAGTCCTCAGCTTCTCTCTCACACACAAATATATAAAAAATATCATCAATGTCTCTTACTGGGGTGCTGAAATTCTTTCCCTCCTGTAAGCTGAGGACCCTGCCAGTCCTGAGCTGTGCTCCCTTCTCTACACCATGGGAACTGCTCCAGACCCTGCACCAAGTCAGTCCTTTTCCTGCTGACATTCTCAAATGTCTGAACTCCAAGTCAAAGTGACTTAAATTAAAAAGGAGGAAAGAACTTTACTATTTCTCTTTGATGGAAAGCAGGCTGGACCAGATTGGAGACCCAGAGTTGAATTTCTGCAGCTAAGCCTTGGGAACCCTAAGCCTTGGGCTAAGACTACAACACAGGGTCCCTTTCTTTCTGTCCTGCTGAGGCTCAGCCTCCCTTTGCACAGTGATGTTCTTGTCTCCCAGCTTTCAACAGGGCGAGTCCCAGCCTAGTGCCCTGGTGGAAAGAGATAACTTCTTTCTCCAGGAGCCACAGTAGCAAGCCCAGGGATGAGTTCTGATTGATCCTTCCTGGGCCAAGCCAGTTTCTAGCTTAGAAGAGAAGTTTTGACAAGCCCACAGAAGGCCAGTGGAAGAGTAGGATGGGGAGAGGTAAGTCTTAACCTCAGGACAGGAGGATGGTCAGTCTGTGGACAAAGAGAGGCAACTGCATCCAGGACTCTGCAGATCAGAGGATACCCGACACAGGATGGAGGCTGAGCAGCCCCCAAAGAGATGGGTTTCTTACCCTGAACTGCACCCTTTCCTCCACAGGGGCTTGCAAGTTCCCAGGGAGGAGCCAGGTCCGCTTTGTCAGAGGACCTGGCTCCTCCCTGGAGTTGGCACTAGTACAGCAGACAGTAGGCTGGTGTGGAAGAAGACTGGAATATGGAGCACCTGATTGGAAGCTAAATCTGTTCCTCTCTGCAGCTTGGCTTCAAGCCTTTAGTATGTAAATTTGTCTGGTGGATCTCCCAGTGGGAATCTGAGCATGTAATGAAGGGAGAGGCAAGCTGAGCACTCCAGACAGCAAATAGCTAGAGATGAGGCACAGCCTGTTTGGGAAATCTCAAATAACCCGCCACTGTTTGTGAGGCAGGGCCTTTAGTGGTAGCTAGGGCCAGCTGGTTGTGGCCTTAATCAGCTCACTGTAAGGGCTGTGCATCTCTCTGCCCATTTGATATAACATTGCTTCTCTGTGCCTGGCAATGCTTTGAGATGTTGTTTGCTTCTCTCTGTAGCCTTTCTGATCACTTTTCTTTATGATGGTTTCTAATGTCTCTGTATGATAATGATGCACTGTTTGCTCAAAGTGGAGGGAGCCACTTAAATGTCTATCAGTGGTTAGGGACAAAATCTACACAATATGATTGGTACAGCATTAAAAATAATAGACGGATATCACTGACATGGGAAGACTGGGAGGAGGTATTTATAAAAAGAGGGCAAGAAGAGGAAGAATGCATTCTTCTAGAAAGAAAAACTTCTTTATCAGGGAAAGTCTGGAAGGGAACAGAGAAATGATGCATAGCGAGGAACGGCCCAGACTGCATGCTGCCAAGGAGACAGGGTGGGCCAGGAGTGCAAGGAGCATGGGCTCTGGAAATTGCATAGAAATCAATACACACATGCACATATCTTCCTGGTAAAGATATTGCTATAGTTTGAATGTGTGTTGAAGCATGTGTTGGAAATGTAATCTCAAAGTAGCCTTGGGAGGTGGGCCTAATGAGGGGTGTTTAGGTCAGAAGGGCAACACCCTCATGCATCAATTAATGCTGGTTGTAAAGGCTTCAAGGCTTCCAGGGTGGCCTCTCCCATGTTCATGCTCTCTTGCCTTCTACCTTCTGCCATTGGATGATGCACCAAGACAGTCCTCACCAGATGATCAGAGCAGATGCCAGCGCCACGCCCTTACATGTCACAGCCTCCAAAACCAAGAGACAAAATTCTGATATTTGTAAGTCAATCCCTCTGTGGTGTTCAGCTACAACAGTAGGCAATTGAGCTATATACTTTTATGTCTGTTCCACTCTCAGATGTATAGGAGACAGGCACAGACACATAGAAGTGCTTGGGAGGACTGTGAAAGGAAGGTGGCAACATCTCTCAGGAAGCTGACCCCTTAGGGTGCTGAGTGGTCGGTTCTCTCCTTTGTGGATATGAGTTTGATTGTGGTAGACCATGGCTGCCATTTGGTACCATAATTGGGTTATTTTGGCAAAAGGAAATAATCCAATGGTAATTGGCATTGGGGAGATTTTCAGGAGCCAAGGTGTCTGGTTCAATGAAGGAGGGTGGAAATTCTAGAAGGCTCAATTGCCTAGGGGTGACTTTGGGGACATTTAAATGGGGTTGAGAGAGAGTCTGTCACATCTGGCTGCTGTGATAATTAGATTAAGAAGCAGAGAGGGGAGGGGGGGATGGAGGGAGAAACCGGTCCAGTGTCTTTTGCACAGGCTCTACCAGAGGCCCAGGAGGAGGATCTGAAAATAGATCTCCTGTAGAAGTGACCTCCAGAGGGTCATGCTTGACAGCCTGGAGCCAGAGGCATGTGGGCCCAGGTGTCCTGGAGGACCTCTTCTGCAGCAGCTTTTTAATACTAATCCACAGAGCTGTCTGTGGATTAGAATCCCCTTACTTGCTTCTGTTAATATACTGGCTCCCTGTTCCTGCCCCTGCACATTCAGGCCAATAGACTTGGGTTTGTCTCCAGGGGTCTCTATTTTAAACAGGTTCCAAGGGAGGTTTGGTTTAGGACTCACTGACCTCGTTTAGCAGAAATGTTGTAGAGATCTCATTCACTCCTGCCAGTGCTGCCAAGATGCAACACAGCCCTGGGGGTGGGAGGGGTCTTGGCAGGTCTGGTGCTATGTTTGGACTTCAAGTCTCCAAAACTGTAAATTAAAGAAGCCCCTTTTTTCTATAAGTTACCCACTTCTGTATTTCATTGTAGTAATAGAAAACTGACTAATATATAACCACATTTGACAGATAAGGATACTGAGGTTCTGCAAGGACTGGGGGCTTGTGAAGATCACACACAGCTTCTAAGTGATGGACAGGGAACAAAATCGCTACCTCCAGGATGCCCCAGGTCACTACTGTTGGGATCCTCAGCTCTGACTCCAACTCCAGCTGCCTCCTGTACCGTACTGAAGCATGGACAGTACAAAGGGTCATTCTAGGGCTGTTGTTTGGATGTTTCCTTGTGGCCAGGTGCTATTATTCAAATGCATTGTTTCTTAAGTACCTGGTATAGACAGAATGGTTGAGAATATAGATATTACTCTTTAGACCACCCTTTCATCTCTCATGACATCTATGTCAGGTTCAGGACCAACTCCTATGGGTGAAGCCAGATTTTAATATAAAATGGGTGGAGGCAACAGTGATTTCAGCCTTTTTTAGTCAGGGTCCAACCAGGACACAGGCGATGCACTTAATTTTAAAAAATGGATCTACTGAACTGTAATTTACATTCCATAACAGTCATTCTTCTAAGTTGTAACTCAGCAGTGTATAGTATATTCAGAGAGTCGTGCAAACATCATAGCTATTTAACTGCTGAACACGTCCATCACCTCCAATAGAAATAGCACACCTATCAGCAATCGCTTTCCACTCCCCTCCCTCAGCTGCTAATGTATTAGCCACTGCAAGGATTTCCCTTTGTTGACTTTATTGTCCTTTGGGTCTATTTTCCATTTTGGGGTATTTCCAGAATCTTATACAGAATCATTTTTTAAAGGAGACCTGTATATTTTCTTCCTCAGTAAACTGATCAAAGGGAATTTCCCAGGAGCTAATAGGTGCCAAAGAAAGAGAGAGATGGCAGCATGGTGAGAGATGGGCCCAGGGTCTCTGAACTACTTGGCCAGGCAACTTACTGGAGCTTTGGGTCCTGTTAACTCTGTCTTGTACATCTCATTTCGACTTGATGATAGAGTGTGACATTAAATGCCCAACACTAGCGCCATGATCAGCCAATATCCAGTTCATGATGTTTCCCTCAGGTTACCTAGTAATTTTGTGGACTATAGTCAAGCATTTGCTGCATACTAGGGTCTATGGAAATCTAGAACTTCTCAAAAGATTAGTGCTTGAAGGGATGGTATAATTTCACTCTTAAACTCTTTAACGTGTGTTTTGTGATTCTTCTATAGGACCCCACTAAGGGTTCCACAGGTCATTTCTGCCTACCACAGATGCTTAAAACACTTTCAGACCTTTTGGGGTACTTGGACAAAGTACCAGGAAGTTTGAATGATGCTGTAAACCTGATCCAAGACATGTCTACATGTCTTATGGGTTTCAATCAAAATGGGCAACATTTATGTCATTTGGAAAGTTGGCCAGATTGGCTTGACTCAAAATATATATATATATATATATATATATATATATATATATATATATATATATCCTCTAAAATTCATAAAGGTCCACCAGGAATTATGCCTTTTGTAATAAGGGACCAGAAATAGCAGCCTGCACTTTTTCTTGGAAGGGATATACCAATATGCCCAGGTTGCTAAACTCACTAGAAATGTCATAGAATTTTCCTTGAACTTAAAACTCTGTGGGCTGGCACTGTATAGTGGGCTCCTCTGAGCAGTTCTATTGGTTTATCCTGAATTTTTTAATGTGGTTACAATAATCTATAAATTCACCTCAGGCAGAATGGCTGAGATGGGCTCATTCACATGTCTGGCAGGTGACGTTGGTCCTTGTCTGGGAGGCTCCCTAGATTGGTCACTCATCCTAAGGAAGGTAGCCAAGCCTCCTTCCTTATCGTAGGTTCAGGGTTCCAAAAAGAGTGTGAACGTTGCAAGGCCTCTTCAGACTGAGGATCAAAACTCTCACAATTTACTGATGTCTTAGAGGTCAAAGTCAGTCACAGATCGGCTCAGATGCTGGGGCTAGGGGAAAGGTGAAGTAGATAGAAACGATTTCTTGTTGGGAAAGGCAGAACCCCATATTGCCATGGGCATGGATAGATGGAAGGGAAGGGTTTATGGATGCTGCTTGCAATTTCCAATAGGTCCCACAGAGTGAGGTCCAGGAAAAGTGGGTGGTATCCGGTATAATACTTTAAGAAGACAAATCAACAGTCAAGCAAGACAGCTGCTTTCCTGGAGGTAACCTTGTATTTTCTCTAAGTTATTTATAAAGCACATCATTTAAAGTACATTAGTTCTCTAATGGTTATTAACTTTAAATTACTGTGACACATCTCTTAGCTCACTGAGACACACCAGAGACTTGGCACCGTATTTGGGAAATGTTCTTCTAGATGACAGGAGATATCTGGGAAGGTGCATTAGGAGACAATTTTCCTGGAATTCCTGTATCTTGCTCTGTTCTGGACAAATGGTATTTCTAGAATTTAAGACTGATTGATTGGAAAGAGGGTTTAGTTATATAAAAACTAAATTAGATTATTTAATCCAGCTCTGCATCATCTAAGTATATTCTCTTGGGTTTTTCTTCTACCATAGGAGTTAAGTAATGGGATATCAAACCTGCACACACATTGCAACAAATTGATACCTCAGAACGGCCACTAAAGCATAGAAATTATTTTGAAGTCACAACTCTTATGAAGTATTTGTGTGCCCAGTGCTACTGTATTGGCCCTGTGGGAGCTGACTCAGGGAGCCTCCATAGCTTGGCTGGAGTGTTAACCAATCACTCCCAATTTTCTTTGCATATCTGGACACGCGCCAGGGATTATAAACGGATTTTTAAATCAGTAAATCAGGTTTTCATTTGCTTTCAGAGAAATCATTCTAAAGATATTTCAGAAAAATTCTGCTACTGAGATGTTTTTAATTTTAAACTACTGGATGTAACAGTGTTTTTTTGTTCGTTTGTTTGTTTTAGCTGATAGTTATTTTATGCCTGTTATGCTACTAAGCTCTTTTAAGCCTTGGAGAGATATCAGTAAACACAATCAACAAAGACTCTTGCCTCCAAGAAACTTAGATTTAACTGCAACACAAAGGATCTCGTTAATGGGAAGAATTTTTAGAATAATTTCACTGCTGGGATTATGGATATCTGACTATCAGACTAAGATGTTAAGACCCTATGAGTTATTTAACAAGAATCCCAGTAACCAGCAGCCCCCATATCAATTCTAATTATTAAAAGGTACCATGATACCCTGAAGCTTTGGGGTTCTTATGCTTTGCAATCCTGTATGGTGAGGTCTTCTCTTTGGGCTTTAAGAGGGCTGCCGTGGCTCTCAGCCCTCTGTCCTCACACCACACATCCCATGGCAGGAATCGAAAGAGGCAGTAAAAATGATTTTTTTTCTCTTACCAGTCTTTTGGGAAAACCTTTTTTGGAAGCTGAATTAAACTTCTCAGTTCCTAGTGGGCAGCAGTGGATCTAGGTCAGTGCTTCAACTATTTTACATTACATGATGGTCTCAGACCAGTTGTGGTTTGTATTCTGGGATGGTAGGGCCATTGCTACCAGGAGAAGTAATCTAGTGTCTGTCATCCAGGAATAAAAGGGAGACAGTTTGTTTGGTAAGCTTACCTTTAATTTAATCACATTCTTGGTTTAAACGTCTTCATTTAGGGATTTTGTAGACTTCATCGTTTTCTGGGACTTAATATTAACCTGAAGATGTCTGCATCCTGTCTGCTACTTTCTTTCCTTTGTGTCTCTGATTTGTTTTTCTTCCTGAAAAGCAAAAAGTGTTACTGTTGAGTTCAGTATAACAATTAGGCTAAGCCACTAGTTGAGAATGTTGAAGCCAATTTTCCTGGAATTTGAAACAACTATATTAACTTATTCATATGTGATAATTTCTATATTTCTATAGATGCCGTGGCCCTCACCAGCCAGCCTTTATTGTAGGTGGCTTCAGTCCTTGTGGGTTTTCAGCTTTGGCTTCTTCCTGCTTCCCAGGCCCCAGATCAGAATGTGTTGCTTTGCTTGCCCATGGGCTTCTCCATTGCCGCTGATTGCCATTCCTATTTCTTTCTTTTTGTGAACAGGCTGTTTGCTCTAAGGCCCCATTCGCCCTTTTGGAGCATGTCAGCAGGTTCCCATCTTACCCTGACTGATCTATCTGCATAAACAACCTTTATTAATTGGCATTCAGATTCCTCCAAAATACTCAAGTCCCTAGGTGTCAGGAATAGGAAGTCTAGTTTTGGTTGTGGCTTTTGTGTGTGCGTCTTTGCTGCTTCCCCGTCCTGTAGTATGGCTGCCTGGCCATCTGAGTATATTCTTTACATTTGTGTCTTTACATTTGTGTTGTGTCTTTACATTTGGCTCATCTGCAGACGGCCCATCCTTCTTTCTCCTTGTTCTCACACAGTGAGGATGACTCTTTGACTCATTGCTCATCTCATGGGAGGTGACACTTTTTCTTTAATAGCTACGGTTTAAGAACATATTCCATCTACTCCTCTGACTTAGGGGATTGCCAGGGGTTAGCTGAGAGGTGTTAAGTCAGCCAAGATAGATTTGAGGTCAATGTAAGAAAAAATGAGTTGTGCACTTTCCTTGGGGATTTGATTAAAGGTCTCATGCCAGGTTTCACTCCACTTGGGTGGAGACAGTCATTAATTCCATAGGGGATAACTTTAGGCTTGCTATTTTTCCCCTCAGGGTACCTATGCCATCTTCATTACTATCAGGAAGAGAGCAATGAGTCACCTCCGCAGCAGATTAAAGTTAGGCATGAAATATGTGATTCTCTTCCTACTAAAACTGTAGTCTATTCCCTTCTCCTTGACTCGGGCTGGCCCAGGATGCTCTGACCAATAGAAGATGTAAGAGATACTTATTCATCTGGTCTGAGATATTCTTGAAGAAGAGTTGCAGCTTCTGCCCTGTTTTCCTGGAAGACAGCTGCCACATATTAAGGATGGCTATCTGTTGGGAGCCATTAAGGCCTTCCCCTAGATTGGTGTCTCTGACTCAGCTGACTGTCCTTCGCCCAGAGACAACAAGGTTTGGGGTTATGGAAAGTTCAAAGAGGTCTGAGAGAGGATCAGGTGGTGATGACATGAGGGTACTGATAGGCCTATCTGTAATGATGTGTTTTGTATTGGTCTTTATTGTATTCTGGTGGTGGTAGCATGAGAATGTTGATTGACTTGTAGCTGTGTATAAATACCTATGGAAAAACAAGTCGGCGTCGGCACAATAAAAACGAGATTGACCCGGAAGCTGTGTTGGCCAGGAGTGTCCGCGCAATAGAGAATACTGACCCAGGCATAGTCGTCGACCCATAGGAAATATTGACCCACAAACAGGGGTCGACCAGTAGAGATAGTAGGCTGGAGGCTCCCCCACGTTAGGGTTAAAAACTCTTCATCCTCACGCCTCATTTCAGAACCCCTACTCTTGCCGGCAGGCTCCAGCAGGTGGTGGCCTGTACGGGGACCAAATTCTGAAACTGAGGCTTCCGTGAAGGACACTGATGAATAAAAAGAGCACGCTCGAAAGATTTTTGGTAGCGGTGAAACGTGGGAATTTTGTAATATATAATCAGTCATTAAAGTAAAGCTTTGAGGAAAAGAAACTAAGCCGGTAAATGAAGAAAAAAAAAACTAAGATAGAAAATGAAGGCGCCTAATGTGTAAATAGTAATAAAGGATAGGTCAGAAGATTAGTTCCTAACGTAAGAGTTGTAAAAATCCAATGGGTCAAAAAATAGTTTTTTTTTGCATATATGTTAGAAGATATGCTCTGTGTTAAACTTCCTAAGGAAGAAACTGCTGCTCAGTACCATAGAGATGAGTTTTCTTTAATTTCACTTCAAGCAGCGATAAATCGGGCTGCAAAAAACGAAGAAGATACTAGGGGATTTAGAGTTTTCCCAGATACCGAAGACCCTGATGGTTAAGGAAGAGTTATTAGATCTCTTAGATGACGACAAAACTGGGTCAAGGAGGTGTTATTACAGGACATAGACCCTTTCTTTTCAAACAATCCAGTTACTGAAAATCCTGACGGTCAAGAAGGTATTATTAGAGGACATAGGCCTTTTCCTTTCAAACAATCAAAAGAATTAAAAACGGCTTGTGCTCAATATGGACCAACAGCACCTTTTACTCAAGCCATGTTAGAATCTCTCTCTATGGAATTGTGCTATTGAAGATTTGGTCTTGTGGGGCCCTGATTACCCAGGGAAAGGAGATAAAAATGTTAGCCCACTAATAACTTGTTTACTCTGCAGAACTGATTTAACATGTAAAAAGTATTGTGTTAATTGGAGAAAATGTCTTGCTGAAATATCTATGTTACGTGATACTCCCAATACCTTGTTTATTAGAGACTCTGGACAAAGTGTGGTCTCAGGACAAAGTGAGAACAGTTTTACAGCAGAAGTGCACAATTTACCTTTGAATGGTACCCCCATTTAAGAGGCTGGTAGTCAATGATGGGTAAGGTTTCCTTGGGACAAGGAAACCTAAGACAGGATATACAGCTTAGCTCTGTATTATCCAAAGACGGGTAATCCTTGATACAAAAAGGAAACAACCTAAGACAGACACAGTCTTCTTAGAATATAGTAAAAAAGGGGGAATTGTTGGGAGCCATTAAGGCCTTCCCCTAGATTGGTGTCTCTGACTCAGCTGACTGTCCTTCGCCCAGAGTCAACAAGGTTTGGGGTTATGGAAAGTTCAAAGAGGTCTGAGAGAGGATCAGGTGGTGATGACACGAGGGTACTGATAGGCCTATCTGTAATGATGTGTTTTGTATTGGTCTTTATTGTATTCTGGTGGTGATAGCACGAGAATGTTGATTGACCTGTAGCTGTGTATAAGTACCTCTGGAAAAATAAGGTCGGCGTCGGCGCAATAAAGACGAAATTGACCCAGAAGCTGCATTGGCCGGGAATGTCCGCGCGATAGACAATACTGACCCAGGCATAGTCGTCGACCCATAGGAAATATTGACCCATGAACAGGGGTTGACCAGTAGAGATAGTAGGCTGGAGGCTCCCCCACGTTAGGGTTAAAAACTCTTCATACTCACGCCTCACTTCAGAACCCCTACTCTTGCCGGCTGGCTCCAGAAGCTATCCGGAGCTCACCATGATGTGAGAAGCCCAGGCTGCCCTATGAGTCAGCTGCCACAGAACAGAGACACAGACACAGGGGGGAAGAAACCATCTTGGACTAGGGACTTCTAACTCTTCCCAGCTCTGCCACATGAATGAGAGTCCAACGTTCCAGCCCAGCCTTCCTCAATCCTCGACCCACACGACTGCAAGCAAAATAAAGTGGTCCTTTCAAATTGTCAAAGTCTGAGGTGATTTCTGATAAAGCAATGAGTAAGTGAATAACTAGAATGATGTCCTTTATCAAGTTGCTCTGTGATATTCTCCAGGTAGATGGGAAGAGAGAAACCCATTCAGTTTGGTGGTTTCCTGGATGTGGGTTGCCTCCCAGGCACTGCTTTGTGGATAAGGTTAGCTTGGCTAAGATGAGGGCACATGTATTTCTCATTATTGAGCAGTCCTACTGGGAGCTGCAGGAAGGAAGGCTCAGGAAGGAGATATGGGCATTAAAAACAAAAAGCTGGTCCCATCTTTTATATTTATGTCTCCTCTTCGGTACTGGGGAGTGAACCTAGGCACATTCTACCTCTAAGATATCTACTGCCCTTTTCAGTTTTTATTTTGAAATAAGATCTCCTTAAGTTGCTGAGAGTCTTACTAAGTTGAGACTGGCTTGGAACTCATGATCCTTCTGTTTAACTCCACAGTACTGGGATTTTTGCAGTTCCATTGCATCACCTGTCATATATCAGACATTGTTAACCATGAAGAGATAGATGAATGGAGCATAAGAGTGGGCGCCTTTAACTTACCAACTATGGAGTGCCTGCAGCCAGACACCTATGACTAGAGCCTCAGGTAATAAGCAGTTTCTGGAAAGCGCAGAGACCTGTAACTACTGCCTTAGGGATGAACACTGTTCATCCAGGCAAAGGGCAAATGGACAGAGCGAGGAAGCAAATCACAGCACTAAGGAAGACAGTGCAAAAGCAAGGACTTACGAAAGCTCCAGAAACTAAGTTTGACCAGGGCACAAAGTAGAAACCTGATTGTGGGCCATGTCCTTCATCTCTGGGGTAAAGGGCTCTATTCAATGGTGGGCTGAAAAACTGTGCTCAGAAAAGAATCACTGATGGAATTTGGAGTGCTTTTTTTTGAGAGCAGCTTCCCAGTACATCACGGAATAGAGCTATTTACACCAAGATGAAGGACACTGACCTCCATTAAGTTTCTACCTCGCACTTGGTCAAACTTGAGGTTTCTAGAGTTTTTATACATCTTTTATTTCACACTGTTATCCTTTTGGTTGTCAAACCATAGCCAATTTAAAGTTCAAGCTAACAGCAATTTAACAATCAGCTCTCAAGGTTCCTGAGTATTCACAGCTGACTCTTAGAAGCCAGTTATGAGCAGGCTTCAGCACATAACGAATGGAAATTATTTGAGGCAGGGCCTTGCTATTTTTCCCAGACCTGTCGGGAACTCATGGTTCTCAGATGATCCTCCTGCCTCAGTATCTCAAGTAGCTGGGACTACAGGTGGGCACCACCATTCCTGGGTAGTTGGAGTGTTTTGAGTAACTGAATGGCATGAGCCAATTTCTTCTTTACCCTATCATTCCAGGTAACCACTTAGGAGTCTGAGCCCATAATCTGGATGAGAGACTCTTGAGGCTAAACAACTGATTTTGGATATATGAGGAGGTGGGCATGCATACAAATGTATTAGAAAAATGTACTTTGAGGGAAAATTAACAGGCCCTGATAACTGGTTATAGTCAGTGAGCAAAGAAACGGAGCCACGGGTAAGCAGAAAATTTCGAGCTGTAATTTGGGGATGATGTCCAGAAGAACCCTGCACTTATAGAAAAGGATCTTATCTATAGCAAGCAATAGAGAGGCATGGACAGATTTTAAAACAGGAGAAGATTATCAGATATGAAAGTCTGTCCTGAAGCTAAGTGGAAAACACTCTTGGAAAACACTTATACATAAAATAACTATCCATAGAGCCCTATATTGCTATAATAGAGCAAGGCTTTAATTTTGAAGACAAATTTAAAATGGCAACATCTTATCCCCAAAATGCATTGTACTTACTACTAGGAACATATACATTATATTGAAAACAGGGTCACATATTTTCCATGGGCACATCATTTAACATCTTTTAAGAGATCCCAACTAGCAAAACGAGCAGAATAAGAAATAATGATTATAACTGGGCGTGGTGGTGTACACTTGTAATCCCCGCGCTTGGGAGGCGGAGACAGGAGGATCTCACAGGTTTGAAGCCAGCTGTGCTGGCTTAAGAGACCCTGTTTCCAAATTTTAAAAATATAAAATAGGTCTGGGAGTGTAGCCTGGAGGTAGAAGTGCTTCCAGAAACCCCAGTACCACAAAAAAAAAAAAAGAAAGAATAATGATTATAGAGGAGTGAGAGAGACTTTGGGGAGGAAGGCAGATGGTGAAGGGGAGGTCTGATGATGGAAACAGTTCTAATAATCCTTTGTTCATATGGAAAGTTGTCAATATTAACTCTATTGTGTATGGGGAGGGTGAGGGAGCTGGGTCTGATCTAGAGGAGAAGCTCTGTGTGGATGTCTGTTTCTGTCAATCTGAACCTCACTGTGATGTATGATTTCAATACACTAATTAAAAAATTAACATTTACTGCAAAAATTATAAAAGAAAAAACCCTATTGACAAGTAAACTAATACGGTTCTCTATACAGAGCATCTAAGAGACTATACAGAAGAACAGACCTCCATCAAAGAGGTGCTGAATACAAAGTTACTGGACCAAGACTGCCGGTAGAGTAGGAACTCACATAGACCAATAGCACAGCTATGTTCTGATAATCAGTAGTTAAAAGATGTAATGGCAAAAAAGACTTAGTTGTCCTATTATATAACTTGCAAAACCTGGCAAAATATATAAGCACTTCAAAATTCTGACACATTATTAAAGGAAATAACAGAAGCTAGAATACATGCTGATAGGTTCACGGAAGAGTAGATTTACCTTAATAAAGATTCTAGTCATGACCACAGGTAAAAACTCAATGAAAGTCCACTCCAAAGAGCAATTTTCCCCCCTCTTGGAATGTAAGCTCATTCTAAAGCACATATATGGAAGAGAAGGTCCAAAGTGTCAGATATCAAATCTTATTACAAAGATGAGCTAATCAATGTGCTGTTAGCATAGGGACAAGAAATTGGGCCAGTGAAACTTAGCAGGCACATATTTAACATATCAGAGATGCCATTAAAATAAATGTAAAAGAGATGGTGCATCTGGGTGCAGTTGGGCACCCATAATCTCAGTCCTTGAGAGGCTAAGATGGGAGGATCACAGGTTTGCAGGCAGCCTTAGCAACTTAGCAAGCCCTCCACAACTTAGTGAGACCCTGTTTCAAAATTAGAAGTAAAATAGGGCTGGGCTTTAGCTCAGAGGTAGAATGTCTCTGGGTTCAAGCCCAAGCACCACAAAAAACTAACTAAAAAGAAATAGAAGAGATGGTGCTGAAATTATTATGTACATGAAACAAAATACCCAGATCCTTTCTTTATATCATGCTCAGAAGTTAATTACAGGTATGTAAAAGGCAAAAATTTAAGGTTTTAGAATAACATTTAGGAGAATGTATTTATGACTTTATAGATGAGAAAAGATTTCTTAAACAAGACAATAAATACAGACCTTGAGGGAGAAGATCAATACACTCTACTAGATTAAGCTTAAAAGATTTCTGTGTAACTTGACAGTATAAAGACAATTAAAAATGTGAGCCAGCAACTGGGTGAAGATATATGTAATATCAGTGCCCAGAATGTATGAATACTTCCTCCAAATCAAGGTGGAAAATATGACAAAAGGTAAAAGAAAGTAATTCATTAATGTGAAAACCTAAGTGAGCAATAAACTTATAAAAGAAGAGGCACAACCTTCCTGGTAATCAGAGGAAATGCAAATAAAAGCAGCAGTGAGTAAGATAAGACTTCATACTAAACAGCTCATCAAAAATCAATAAAGCTTGAAAGGTAAAGTGATGCTATGCACGGCCCTGCAGCAAAGCCCACACTCATCACAGCCAACGAGAACGTGGGTGATGCTTGTGATTTTCAAGTCACTGATTCTATAACTGCGTATAAGCCCCTGTTTATTAAATAGAGACCTTGACGCATATCTTATACAATGGTATAGCACAGCAAATGCTCAGAGGAGATATGGCAAGTGAGATTGAAGTCAGACAGCAGGCTTGATGTCCATCCATCTATCCACCCATCACCTCTCTCTAACTCTCCATCTCCTTATCATGTCTCCCTCGACCATCCACTACTCCTCTGCCAGCTCCTGTACTCACTGCTGTTGGGCACCTGCCCTCTCTAAGGATGCTCTTGGGAATGCCACCTGTTGTTACTCCTCTCAAGCCGGCCTGACAGCCACGCTGCACCGCCTGTGGCTAGCTCCCCTGGCTCCCAGGCTGTGGTCCTCCCCTGTATTCCTCACCTGCCTACCCTCCCTTCCATTCTCCACGCTGGGCTGCTCCTCCTCTCCTGATCACTCTGAGGATGTCAGCACCCACTGTGGCTCTTTCTTCAGTCTTATTCTCTTCTGAACCATTTTGATCGATGATTGTTTGGTCTTCTCTCTAGGTGGCTACATGCATCCCTATTGGTATAGTTTCTTCCAATATATGGTTGATTTTTTGATTCCCAATATCTCCATCCTCACCTGGACAGTGGGTCCCTGGGCAGTTGCTGCCTCCTGAGCTGCTCTGCTTTCTTGAAAACCTCCTCTTCTACACTGACCTTTCTAGATGTTCCCACTCTCCTCTACCTTACCTACAATCTGTCAAATATCTCTACAGATATATTAAAAATAACTAATTTGAGCCAGACATGGTAGCACATGCTTGTAATCCCAGCATTTGGGAGGCTGAGACAGGAAGATTGCAGTTTGCCAACAGCCTCAGCTTTTTAGCGAGGCCTTTTGAAACTGAGACCCTTTTGCAAAATAGAGAAAAAAAAAATAGGGCCGGGGGTGTAGCTGGTAGGTAGAATGCCCATGGGTTCCATCCCCAGTACAAAAAAAGAAAAATAACAAATTTGTTACCCAGCCTCCTCACCTTTGAATAAGAATGGAGTTGGTCAAGGGAAGCAGGCAGCCACCACCCACTGTTATCTGCAGGGTAATACCCACCTTCTTTGGGCAGCATAGATTCTTTGTGATCTGGGTTCCACCTAACCTATCTGTCCTCAGATTCTATTAACGATGGTCAGGTCTTGGGCTTGCCTGAATTCCTGGCACGCAGCGGTTTCTTCCCAGGTGATACCATTTGCCAGGTCCTACTCGACCTCCCTAGTACTTGCACCCGGGTAGCTCTTTGGTAGCTCCCTACTGTTCCTACCTGGTGAGGACCCAAGCAGTGGATCTCTAGACTGTGGTCCAGCATCTCTCTTCTGGCTTCATATGGATTCTGTTGATTCGCACAGGGCTCCTGTTATGGGTGCTGAGTGGTTCTTCCCAAATTCCCCTTCAGCACTGAAGAGCTAGCTTCACCAGTAGCTGGAAGGCTGTTGAGTAACTGTTTCATTAGCCTCTTTGGAATTGCCTTACTAAAGAGAGCCGCCTGGCTCTGGGTCATCCCCCCCCCCACACACACAGTCCAGGGAACCTCACAGCCAATAACTTTTCAGAGATATGTAAATCTCTGCCCCCTTACTTGTAAGTCAGGCCAGTTCTGAAGGGCTGTCTCAGCTGCAGAGAGTCCAGTAGGTCCCTCTGAGAATTTCTTAGGATTTATTAGAGCTGGAGACTTGTATCCTTTCCTTCCTCAGAGATAGTGGTGTTGAGGAATAGCTCCCTCAGGAAGCTACCTCATCTATCTTAAATATTTCCACCTGGAGCTGGGACATTGGGCCCAAGCAGTAGCCTGGGGGTGGGGGCAGGGGCAGGTGGCTTGTATTCACCACTCCCAGACTTGTATCAGATGTGCCCCCCCAACAAAAACTTGATTTTTGGTAGCATCTCAGGTGGCTCTTATGCTTTCAGAGTCAAGACTAAGAGTAAGAGAGTAGGTTCTTGGTGTCAACCAGGTCCTGTCCCCAGTTCCGGTTCTGCCTTTTGACTTCAGACCCATCACTTAGTCACCAAAGCTTCCTCCTCATCTGGAAAACAGGATTGCTTAACATGGACCTCAGAGGACTGTTGTAAAGCGCGAATGAGATCAATCTTGCTAATCATGCATTTAAAAGCTTAGCACCATGCCGCACACAGAACATGCAGTCAGTAACTGCTGGTCTCTGGCCCCCTGGCAGTTGGAGAGATGTGGGTGAATAGTCAATGTAGTCTGAGTATTGGAGAACAGAGAACAACAAAAGCTTCTGGTCCCACAAGATCTGGAGTCAGGCTGCTTGAATTCTTTTCTCTGGCTTGAGGCATTGTCTTTGCCCTTGTTAACCTGCGCATCCCTCTGGGTAACTCGAGTTGCCACTCAAAAGTTTTCTGTAAGCTTTGGAAAGTCGTGGTAGCGTAGCCACAGCTGCTCATAAGACTCTTCAGGGCTGGTTTGAGGGATACTCAGATAAAAAATGTGGGCTATTTGGCGTGGAGGGTGGCTGAGCACACTAAAATGGCTTGAGTTGGGGAAAGCTCGGAGAAAGAGGATAAATACCTGTAACCAAGATCTTTACAGTTCTGCAACCCCCTGGTTGGCATCTCCTGCAAGTCTTCCCTTACACCTCCTTCCCTACTCTCCCAACACAGACCTAATCAATCTTGGAGCTCTGTGGTCTAGCGTAAACTCTGAAGAGTCACTTCAATGTCTACGGCATCATCGTCACCTTGAAATGAGAATGGAGTTGGCCATGGGATACTGGCAGACACCGCCCACTGCTTGGTGACACACTGCATGTGATACAAGTTCTCATTTTCAATCCTGAGATTACATTTCCACACCTCCCTGAGGTCCCAGCTCCTAGGAATTTCATTGCTGCAAGCTGTGAGTGATCTGCCTGTGCTGCCCCCAGGCTGCTACTTTCTCCTCTGCCTGTTTTGCTTTGCTGTAGAATAAAGCTGCAGAATACTATGGGTTTTATGTGCAGTGCAGGCTTGCATCCTTATCCTCTACCCAAAAGAGAGAATATTATTTGACTTACCCCCTGACTTTCTGAAACTTTGGGCTGGACCCTGGGGGAAATGAACCTTGTATCTCCCCCTCCCCCCCCTTTTTTTTTTCTTTTGCAGTACTGGGAATGGAAGTCAGGGGCATTCTGCCTCAGAGCTATACCCCCAGACCTATTTTTATTCTTTATTTTGAAACAGGGTCTCATTGAGTTGCAAAGGGTCTCACTTAGTAGTAACTGAGGCTGTCCAAGAATGGCGATCCTCCTGCCTCAGCCTCCGAAACGCTGGGATTACAACTGTGTGTCTCCACGCCCAGCCCCTTTAAATTCTTAAACTTCTATCCCAGATTCATCCCTGAACAGTTGTTCCTGATTCCTTGATCTAGATCCTGGAACATCTTTGCTCTCTAGAAGTCTCTCCACACAGCATGGTCCCTCCACTGCACACATAGGGTCCTTGAAGCAATGGCTCTGCAGAGATGAGTGAAGACCACCTGTTTGAGAGCAAGTGCACCTGTTTATGAAAAGCTCCCTGCACGCAGGGAGTCATCATTCGGGAGCTTTTGGCAGGTGAGGAAACTTGCTAGTGGATAAAAGAGAAAGGCCCCCACTAGACTAGAGGCTGTTGACTCGGGACAGCAGGAGGCAGCTAATTAGGAGTCAGGCATCTATGCGATTGGCTTAGGGGCCTATTTGTCTTTATTGAATAGTCCTGAAGCTGAAATTTGGGTAAAGGCTAATTGAGTGATGTGTGCATGTATGCCTCTACCATCTTGTACTCCATTAAGACGGATGACTACAATGCGCCAATAAAAATTTAAAAATGAATAAATAAATACTTAAAGATAAGAGAAAACAGAAGCTGGGAGTCCTTGATCAAGTGCTGGCTGCGTGGGGATGGTCATTTCTGAGCTTGAGGGTGGTTCTCCTGTGTGTGGTCTGGCCATTGTTCATGTGTATTCTCAGTTTCTGTTTTCAAGCTTGGCATCATTGCAGAGTAACCTGGGTTCCAAAACATGCTCATGCTTGGGGATAATACCTGGGCCCCTGACTTAATTGTTTGGGGTACATTCTAGCTTTGGGGACTCTTCAGTGTTCCCCCAGGTAATTCTTATGTCAAGGTTGAAAAGGACTTCCTCCTAGCTGGGGTCCATGAGTGGTTTATGCAAAAAGCCAGCTCGTAAGTATGTTGGACTTGGAGGGCCCCCTGACCAGCATTGCAACTGCTCCACTATGCCACAAGAGGATGGAAACAGTCACAGACAACTCATGGTGAATAAGAATCACCCTGTGTCAATAAAACTTTATTTTCACATATAAGAACTTTTACCTACCTTCACCTGCTTAATAATGATCACATCACCTTTTGTGGCCATTTTCCTATTTTATGAGGCTCTTTTCATATGTCAGGTTATTTAAAGTCATAACTTTGGGTGCGAATAGTACCATTTTCTGGTTTTCTGGTTTCTAGGTTAAATAATCAGAGAGGTGAAGAGATTTTATCAAAGGCAACACAGGCATTTAGTGGCAGAGCTGGGACTGAAACACAGATTTTATTTCTATCACTCCTGAGTTTTGGCAGGTGGAAGCAACTGTGAGGCCCCAGCCATATCCTGCTACATCTAAACTAGCCTGCCCAAGTCAGCCAGGGTCTTGGCTCCTCTCAGCCTTCTCCACTTCAACAGGAACTCAGAGAAGCATCCATGGAGATTTGTTTTAAAGGGAGTCGAGCAACAGTCCCTAAATAGTCTTGTACTTGAGCATACTGAAACCTAGATTTGGGAGAAAAGTAGCAAAGGTTGCATTTCTAGTTTCATGAGAAAAATAGTAATAAAACCATAGTTAAAAAGACACCCAAAGTATCAAATTGGTAAAACAAAATAAAACTAAGAAACAGCTCCTTAATGGAGAAATCTTAAAAAAAATCTTGTCTTCATTGCTCTTCATTTTTTCCAAAAGAGAAATAGAATAGCATCTTTTTTGGCATAAATTTGTGAAAAAATGCATTTTTCGTGTCTTTATTCTCATAAGATGCTATTGCAGGAGGCACCTTTCACTTCCAGTGAATGATGCTCTCGCACCTCTCTCGTATTTTCTGTTGCCCTGTTGAGCACAAGACATTAGTGATCTGACTTGTGCTGAGTCCAATATTCAGACCCTCACCAGTTGTCAGCCATTGTGAGTGTCTTGCCACATTGGGGTGCCTCATAACATGGCAGCTTCCATCCTCCAGAGCAGAGACTTGGAGCGAGAATAAGAAAGGGCAAGTGAGACAGAAGACATCTAAAGTAGAAGTGACATTCCATCATCCACTGGACGTGAGCCACTCAGGGGATATTACTCAAGGTCATGATATCAGGATACTGGGGCCATTGGTAACATCCTGGAGGACACTCCTACCCCTGAGTTCTGGGCCCAGGAGACCAGTGGAAGCCAGCTATGAGCTGCAACCAATCTAGAGACCTGCCTAAGTAAGAAAAGATAACCCACAGGAGTCAGTGAGATGTGGTAATTGCTTGTTACTGCAGAGAAAATTGGCTAAAGCTCTTACTCAGATGGAAATGACCTCTCTCCCACTCAGAACTTCCTATCCTTTTCTCAGATTGAATTCTCTCCCCAAAATCTATAATAATAAATAAAGGGCTGGGGGTGTATCTTTGAGGTATAGCACCCCTGGGTTGAATCCTCAGTACTGAAAAGAAAACAGAGAATCTATGTTGAGAAAGAACAGTGGCTGTGGTGGCTGTCAGGATCCACGAACATTGACCTCAGACACAGCTCCAGGAGCTTTGTCCTCACTGGATGAGATGACTGTCCCTCCTTAAGCTTCAAGTTCTTCCTGTTAAAGTCAAGGTATCTTGCTTTGATTGATCCATTATCACAGAACTTTGCATTCAGGAGGAACACCATCTAGTCCAGTCACAAAACATAGGAGGAAGATGGACAGACAAAGGCCCCTCCAGATAGCCAGACACGTGCATGGCTGATGGTAAACACCCTTGGAGTCCCTGCTTTGCTTGGCAGTAAAGCACCAAACATTATTACCTTCTCCTTCTGGAGGCTAGAAGTACTACGTCCAGGTGCCAATAAGGTTTGCTCCGGCTGGAGGCCCGAGGGAGAGGCTGTTGAAGCCTGTTGTGAAGCTTCTGGGGGTCTCCGCGGTTAGTGGCATTGTTCCTTGGTGTCAATTGTCATTTCAACCTTTGCTGCTGTCAACAACCCACGGCGTGTGTCTGTGTCTTTGTTGATGTAAGAACATGATTCATTTTGGATTAGGATCTACCCAATGATTTCATCTTAACCCAGTTTAATCTGTAAAGACCCTGAACATTTCCAGGTAAGGTAACCTTTACCAGTACTGGAATTAGGACTTTAATATATATATTTTGGGGGGCAAAGTTCAACTCATGATGGACTCAGACTTCCTGGAGCTTCTGTGTTAGTGAGACAGAAGGAAAATGGTAGAGATTCAGACATTGGGAGAAACCTAATGCTAGCCTTCCAGAGAAGAAGCTTTGGAAAGCAGAAAGGAAGGCTGTCCATCCACACAAATGGGGTCTGAGGTACCTTCAACCGGAAGCAACTGTCAGAAGAGAGCTATTGAAAATAGTTGAATGATTTTAGGTCTAAACTAAATACTAGAGCAATAAGCCATATTACATATATATATATAATGTGTACATATATATATATAATGTGTACATATATATAATGTGTACATCATGTAATTATAATACACTATGATTCAATACTAGATTTCTTGAAAATCAAACTGTCTTGTTCTTGGATTTGAATTTTTTTTGTGTGGTACTGGGGATAGAACCCAGGGGTATTCTACCTTTGAACTACACCCCCAGCCCTCTTTTTTATTCTTTAATTTTGAAACAGGGTCTCACTAAGTTGCAGAGGGCCTCACTAAGTAGCTGAGGCTGTCCGCAAATGGCGATCCTCCGATCTCAGCCTCCCGAATGCTGGGATTAGAAGTGTGCACCACCATGCCCAGACTTGGACTTGATTTTGATATTGTAAACTCATGTTCTTTTCATGTGTTTGTGTTTATCTGTTTTTGTTTGTTACTGGGGGTTGAACCCAGGGACATTCTCTAAGCCCTAGCCCTTTTAATCTTTTTTTTTTTTTTTTTTGAAGCAGGGTCTCACTAAGTTAAGGGTCTTACTAAGTTGCTGAGGCTGACCTCAAATCTGCCATCCTTCTGTGTCAGCCTCTCAAGTACTGGGATGACAGGTGCGTGCCACTGTGCCCTGCTAAATTCACTGCATTCTTAAAGAGCCTTTTGAAGACGCTTGGGTCAATCTTCAGGACACCGGGGAGGGGAGGCGGAGGAGCTGAGGTTCTCTGGATCGAGCTTGCCTTCAAGGACACCAGGGTTTAATTATCTGAGAACAGAACACAGGCATGAGGTAGGCTGCACAGGAAGGATGGGGTGAGATCGATGCGGCATCTGTACAGAGACCATCGCCATCCACATACTGTTAGAAGACTCCAATTAGATGAGAGAGGGTTGTTGTCTATGTACAGAGCCTGGTTAGCATTCCAGGCAGGGTTTCCAAGGGCTTGCTAGCAGTGGCACAAACAAATGGCCACTTGGAAAAGGGCACTGTTGTGCGATCGAAGAAAGCCTAATCAAGGGACAGGAAGCGGGAGCTGGAGAAGACGGCCCCACCACCCAGGGAGATGAGACTTTTCTAAGTTGCAGCACTGACGTAGCAGGACTGCTCTTAAAACTTATGCTTAAACACCACAATTCATCTGTGTCCTTCAAAATACTGACCTAGCACCTCAGCCCTGACTCCAATGATGTAGCCTTGGGGGAAAGGGCCTTGGAAGCCCCCTCTCAGCCAAACGCACTCATCCATGGGGCTCCCCTTTCACCCCTTTCTCTAGGAAGCTTTTCTGAAGCCCTCCGGTGCCCCATGTCCTTTCCCTTTTCCGGAAACTTATGAATATAAAGTATACGACTCAGAGCCTATTTTCAAGGAGATATTTAATCTGGATATTAGTCCCTGGTTCTATTATAAGCTGCCAGGATTTGGTGGCAGGCAGGGCCAGTCCTTTCAAGGCTACAGCCTCTGAGCCACCTAATACCTCTCAGGGATTTAATCACTGCCAGGGTTCTAACCACAGGCTTTAATGCAAGCTCTCACCTCAAACACCCTCTGAGACGGTGTTCAGGGTCAGTTATATAACTTGCCCAAAGGTGCAAAGCTTGGGAGACAGCCCAGCTGGGACAGAAGCCCACGTGTGGGGGCCCTGTTCTCCTTGCTTATTCTCTCTCTTTCTCTCTCTCTCTCTCTCTCTCTCTCTCTCTCTCTCTCTCTCTCTCAGATTGAATCCAACTGTATTCTACCTCTGAGTCACATCCCAAATTCTATTTTATTATTATTTTTTCCATTTTGAAACAAGGTCTTAGTAAGTTGCGAAGGCTGGACTTGAACCTGCAATCCTCCTTTGTGAGCCTCCAGGTACTGGTATTATAGGCCTGCACTCCGGCACCCAGCTAATAACCCTGTTTTGAAACCCTCCGCCAGCCGGGCATTGTGGCGCACACTTGTAATCCCCGCACTTGGGAGGCAGAGACAGGAGGATCACGCAGGTTCGAAGCCAGCCGTGCTGGCTTAAGAGACCCTGTTTCCAAATAAAAATATAAAATTGGTCTGGTAGTGTAGCCCGGAGGTAGAAGGGTTCCATTCCCAGTACCACCAAAAAAAAAAAAAAAAAAAAAAAAACCCTCCGCCAACTGGGTCACGAGCTACCGCTGTCCCTGGAGACCAGATGGCTTCGACTATGCCCTTCATGGCTGTGAGCCACAGGTTTGAATCAGGCATGCCAATCTCTCTGCAGGTCCCCCACCCACCACGCTTCTTGTAGGTAATAGTCTCCCCGAGTAGCTATTAACTCGCTCAACTTGCTCAGCAGAAAAACAGAACTCTTTGAGTGCTTACACCACAGAAAGCATACGGCCACTGGATACAGCGAAGGGCCCACCCCCTGGTTGCTATGCCCCTCTGGCCCAGGATGCCTGTGAAGTTCTCACTACAGTCTTTGGGGGGGTGTGGGTAGAACTCCAGTGTGCAAGCTGCACTCCCTGAGTGGGCAAATATTCCTGGAATGGGCAGAGGAGGGAAAATGAGGCAGGGTTCAGGACCCTGCGGCCACCCACCCTCCCTGCCCTTTATATGAAACATTGAGAAATCTGATGATTCTTAGTGCCACTTTTCCTGGGAGGTGGGTTTGACCACCCATTTGTCAGCATGAGAGAACAGAAAAATATCTGGGTAACAACTTGCCCCTGGTCTTGTAACTGATAAATAATTAGATACAGGGACCTTCATTTGAAGTCTTGCCTTTGGACCTGTGAATGTTGGAACCTGGCCTGGATCACAGCCCTGAGTTAAATAAACCAAGAACAGTAGGAAGTAATGGTGAACAATAACTCTTGGGCATGTCGAGGAGAAGCTCTCTTTGAACAGAGACCTGGAGAAAGGGAACTCGGGAGCCATAAAGTGATCTACAGAACACAGATGCCTGGCAGGGCAACACCTGGGGTAAGATGAGAAGGTGCTAGACAGGTCTGGAAAGGAAAAAAACAAACACAACAGCGCCCTTGCTAAGTGTGGTCAGAGCTGGTGAGCAAACGGCGGGTGGTAGAACATTCGGGAAGAAATGCACTGGGCAGGTGTTACAGTTTGCGGTTCCTTCTCGGTGAGGTGGAAATTCCCTGGAGTGGTTTTTGCCATTACATATTTTGGCTAGAAGTCAATGAAGCAGAGGAAAAATATAACCTGGCACAAAAACCAAACAGAAAACAAGGAAACCCCCAAAACCAAGAATAAATCTGAGACCCACAAAGGCCTTTTGAAACCATGGCGCGGGCCAGCCAGTGTCCCAGCGGTGACCATGGACATGACTTCTACCCACACTGACTGTGCTTTATCGCATGGCATTTGGTATTTGGGGCAAGTTGACATAGGAGTTCTGGATGCTGCTTGATGTGGACTCGGATGCCTCAGGTCGACCACTGTCTCCACCAGGAAACCAGAGAGCAAGGCTGAGCGGTGTATCCATGGGGAGGCCGGGCCTGCAGGGAGCAGCACTAAAACACACATGTGTGCTCACAGCTCGATTCTAGAGACTCACCACCTGGCCGCAGAGGGGTTTTAAGAAGTGGGGCGGTATAGATACAGCTAAAGCCTGCTCTGCCACAGTGGTAACAAATCACTCCTGATGTGCTGGGGCACTTGACATGTATTGATGCCTCGTTCAAGCCCCACAACAACACTGTCAGGTGGGCCGTAACAGTATTCTCATTTTATAGGGGAAAACGGCGAGAGACAGAAACTGTATACTGGCCAAGGTCACCCTCACTGGTAGGAAAGCTGATATCTACACTGTGTTCTGAGTTCGTGGCTACGAAGCTCCACTGACTTTAAATAGAGATTTGATTCTTACATCTTTCCAAACTTCATAAAACTGGCATCATTATTATACTTTTATTTTTTGCAGTACTGGGGATGGAACCCAGGGGCATTCCACCTCTGAGCTATACCCCCAAACCTATTTTTTATTCTTTATTCTGAAACAGGGTCTCACTGAGTTTCAAAGGGCCTCACTAAGTAGCTGAGGCTGTCCTCCAACTACGTTCCTCCTGTCTCAGCCTCCCAAATGCTGGGATTACAAGCATGCCCACCACGCCCTGTTTATTGTACCTGTCTTAATGCAAGTTGTTCTTTCTGTATGTGGGACGTATGCATGTGAACATAGCACATCCGTTTTTATGCTCAATTTTTAATTTTTTGGTGCACTGTAATTATATGTCATAATGAAAATCGAAGTGATACCAACACACCTGCATACCGCATGTGGGGCGGGGGCACTTGGCATATACCGATTCCCTCATTCACGCCCCAAACCCTGAGAGACAGGCTGTAACAGTAACAGACATTTCCCTCCAGATCCGTCCCTGTCCCCTTCCCCTTCCCCAGACATGCGCACTGAGATTGCTCGTGAAGCCTTGGTATTTGGATGTCACCTGGCCTGAGCTGCTTCCTCCTCAATCCATACGTTCCCCCTCCCTCTCTTTCCCTCCCAGCCCCCTCCACTCTTCTACTGCTCTCTCTCTTCATTTGACTAAAATTCCTTCTGTTTCCCAAGTTCTCTCTAACTTCCACATAGGAGAGAAAACATGATCCTCAACCTTCTGAGACTGGCTGGTCTCACTTAGCATACCACCTAGCTCCGTCCATTTTCCTGTACATTGAATAGTTTTGTTCTTTATGACTGAGTAAAATTCCATCAAAATTTGCTTTATCCATTCGTCTGTTGATGGACACCTCCCCTGACTCCATAATTTGGCTATTGTGAATTGTGCTGTTATAAACCTGGATATGCACACATCACTGTAGCAATCTAACTTCAGTACGTTTGGAAAGATCCTGAGAAGTGGTCTGAGTCACATGGTGGTTCTGTTCCCAGTTTTTTGAGAGGCCTTCATACTGGTCACCATAGTGGTTGTACTAATTTATTGTCCCATCAACAGTGTATAAGAGTTCTTATTTCCTCATATCCTTGCCAGAGTTTATTATTGTTTATGTTCTGCTTTTAAGTGCATTGTTAATTTTTTCTTTTAATTTTTTTTTTTATTGGTGCATTGTAGTCTTACATCTTAATAGAGTACAAGATGGTGGAGGCATACATGCACACATCACCCAATTAGCCCTTACCCAATTCTCGCCCCATTCCCTCCCGCTCCCTCCTTCTCATATTTGGCTTGGTGATTGACTTTAATATGTTTGTTAATGTACATCATGTGAATTAGAGAATTTCTCTTCTCCTCCGTCCCAACCCCTCAGTTAGGTCACCTTATTTGCTCATTTATAGAATCTCCTTCGTCTAGAGTCCCTCCTATGAACCATTTCTCCCTAGCTTTCGCATATTAGGGAGAGCATCTGATTTTTTATTTTTTGTGACTGACTAATCTCACTTAACATAATGTCCTCCAGTTCCATTCATTTCCCTGTAAATGATGTGTGTTTTCTTTATGACTAAGTAAAATTCCATTGTGCACATATCCCACAGTTTTGTAATCCATTCATCTCTTGACGGACATCTTGGCTGGTTCCATAGTTTGGCTATGGCGAATTGTGCAGCTATGAACACAGATACACATGCATTAGTTTGGTAGTTTGGTTTCCTTTCTTTTGGGTAGATACCCAGCAGTGGTATTGCTGGATCAAATGGTAAGTTCATCCCCATTCTTCTGAGGATCTTCCACACTGTTTTTTCATTGACAAAGATTTCTATAGTTTCTATTTTTCCTTTCTTACAAGTAGTAGAAAGAATATTTTATCTCCTATGAACATGCATTCTTATAAACATTGAAAAGTGTTTCCCCTGAGATTCCCACTGTTTCACAACTGCGGCTATATATACCAGAGACAATTTAAAAACTTACATACATGCAGGCTCCATCCTTTGGCATCCAGTCTCAGTCTGTTTTTTTTTTTTTGTTTTTAGCTTGCTAAGCAATTCTTACATGCATGCAGGTTTCAGAACCTCCGGCCTTCCCAGTTTATTCTCCCAGCAGCACTGGGTGAGAATCTGTGGTTATTCTCTCTAATTGGCACTGCTGAGAAATTTCCGATTTATTACTATTTCAAAGAATAAACGTATGGCTTTGAATTTGTTTCCTCTTGACTTTGTTTTTCTATTTCATTGATTTCAGTTTTTCTTTTTCCAGATTTTTGAGAAGAATTAGATTTTCTCTCCCTCTAACATGTGTGTTTGAAGTTACACATTCCTCTCTAGGGACTGCTTTAGCTGCATTGCAAACGTTTTACTAGTAAAATCCTGTATCTTTAATGTTCAAGATGTTTTCATTTTTGTTGTGATTTTTTATTTCTTTGACTATAGATTTTATAAGTATTTAATGTAATCCACAAGCGTTTGGTGATTTAAAAATTATTTGTATGATATATATTTCTAGCTTAATTTTTAACATAATCACAGAATATCATCTGAATAATCATAATCCTTTGAATTTTGTAAAGGTTTACTTTGCAACCCATTATAGGAGGAGAATGGGCACAGTGTTTAATATATGTCAAATGACTGGTTTGTTGTTTTGTTCTGATTTTTTTTTATTTCTATGGATTTTCCCTGCTTGATCTGTTAGCTATTGTGAAATGTATGATAACATTCCCAATATTATCGTGAACTTATATATTTATTTTTATTCTGCAAGTCTTTGCAGTATATGTCTTGAGGCTAAATACAAATTTGAAATCATTATTTCCTCCTGACAATTTGACTTCTTTTTGATTTAAGAATGTCTTTTTTTCTTCAGTAATGTTTTTACCTTAGAGCACCTTGACTGATGTTTGCAGAGCCGTGCCCATTCTCTTTGGGTTACTTTTTCGTAACTTCCTTGGCCTTATATATTTCTATGTTCTTTCCAAAAAGATATAACTTCTTATAAGCAAAGGTATTATCAGATTTGCTTTTATATATACTCTGGTGATCTCAGGGTTTTAATTGAAATATTTAATCCATTTATAACAAAAACAAGTGCTAGGATCCTTGGGGGGGTCTATGTTCCTCCTCATTTTTTTTCTACTTCACACATATATTTATTGTATAGTCCTTTTCTCTTTCCTTTGCCTTATTTTAGATTAGAGAATTATTTTTCCATTGCGCTTTTATTAAATGGTTCATTATACATTTGTTACTATTCTTCTAGCAGTTGTCTTGTGATTAGAATGTGGGTCCTTAATTTACTGTAGTCTAAAATGACAGAAAAACGAGAGGGTAGTCACTTGAAACTGAATGTTCCAAGGTCCTCACACTGTGACGGAACTGATTACAAGATCATTTGTATCAGGGTTGTCATTCTTCAAGGATATGGGGAGTGCTGTTAGGGAATGGATAGCATCCCGTTATCCCACACCTAGCAAGCATCGCTTCAAAAGTGAAGGCGAAATAAAAATATAAAGAACGAAGGGAGAATTTAATACCAGTGTATCTTCACTCAATGCCAAAGGATGTTCTCGAGGTGAAAGACACTGGAAATGTGGGTAGAACGAAGAACCAAAGGTTGATATAAATGTGGAAGTAAAATTCACTTAAATAGTAATGCACAGCATGGGAAGGAGTGAAAAGAGGTAGAGAATTGTTTTACATTTCTATGGTTACGGGGAAGCGAGATAGAAATGATTCCGCAGGTTCACTTCCTTTTACTTTTCAGGAGTGATGGAAGTCAGTTGGGGTGGTGGTTATAAGCGGTAGGTATTTGTCAAAGCCCATCAGACTGCAGTTGGAATTAGATGAATCTTATTAAATGCAAGTTATACCTTAATGTAATTGGTTTAAATAGGAAAATAAGTAAACTGAACAACCCATCAGGATTTTTACTGGAATGATAATGACTATATGATTAATGTGTGGTGAGAACTGACCTGTTTCTGGTGAGTTCAATCTGACTAAGCTATCGGGAGTGCCTGCTAGATATGTAGGTTGTATTTGCAGGTCCTCATGGCAAGTCTTCCCATGCTTTGTCATTCTCCATTTCTGTGGATTTTACTTTATATTTAAATAGTTTTTCTCATATTCTTTGTCATGAATCTGCACATAAATTGTTTAGATTTGTTCTTAGTTAACATATGTTTTGTTGCTTATGAATGGCTAAAGCCTTCTTAAAATTAACATGTCTAATTGGTTGTGACCGGGGTTTAGAAATGCTATTGATTATTGAGTGGGTTTCTTTTTGAAGCATCTGTTTCTCAAAGCTTCATTTCCCTTGGTGGTAAAAACGCAAGTTGAATTGTTGCAAATGTGAGATCCTTACAGCAATATGACTCTATTTTTTCCTTTACTTTGGGCCTGCTAAAACCTTCAAGAATGTCAAGGGCGCTTTTAAAATTACATCACCAAAAGACCTTTCTATTTTGGTTTAAAGCATTCCCAGTCCCTGTCTGGGTCACATTAGGGCAATTTCCTCTGCAATTTATTCCTATTGTCTGAGAAGGCATTGTGTGGAGAGAATTTTGCTTTAAAAACTGAAAACAAAATGCATTTTATTTTCCTCTCAGAAAATGCAGAATGTACTGATGTCAACTATTTGTAAGAGACAGAAATGTATAATGGGAAAAGCAAAATCTGTCTGAAATTTCATCTCACAGAGAGAGCCACTCTAATCAATTCAGTATCCATTTCTCCCCTCTCTTGGTGCTTGGGCTATTTATACATATTTGCTGTCGACAAGCATTTGTGAACACTCTGTCCTGGGAGGCAGAGAACGTGTTATCCCACGGCATGGAGCTGATCATTACTACCCTGGCTGGAGGCCCTCAGCATCTTCTCATAGATTTAGGATGAAAGTCCAGCAAACAGCAGCACTGCAGCCTCACTGGCCCCCTTTCAGTTCCTGAAGGTACCATGGTCCAGCCCAATACAGGGTTAATGTTTATGAAGTTCCTCCCCCTTAAAGACCTTCTTCCTTTCCCACTCATTTCCAACTCTGCCCATGCCAAGCCTTCAGATCTCAGCTGCAGTTCCAGTTCCCCAGGTGGTCTGAGTAGATGTGCACTTTGATATCTAGACTCTGCTGAATCCCGCTGTCCCCCTACCACATCCACCTTAGCTTCAGCCCTGGACCTTATTTCTGCCTTTACCTGAGGCACATACCCTGCTTTAGACCTGAAGGTTACCTTTTCTGCGGTCCTTATGACTCTGCCCTTTTATGAATTAGGATGCTCTGTCTTCAGTACAAATCACCTTTCTGTCACCAGATGTCTTGATGACTTATAGGTTTAGGTAGATGCCTTTTATGACTCATGGGGGGCAATGACAGGCCTACTTTGACTCCATATCTTTTTTTTAAAAAAAAAACTCTGGAAAAGCAACAAAAACAAAACTGGAATTGGGGATTAAACCCTGGGCATTTTATCACTGAGCTACACCCTCAGCCATTTTTGTTTTCTGTTTTGAAAGAAGTTTCACTAGTTTGCTGAGAGTTTTTCTATGTTGCCGATGCTGGTCTTAAACCCATAATTCTCCTGTCTCAGCCTCCCAAGTACTGGAAAATTGCTTCTTACATTATATCAAGCTGCCACCTTGTCATAAAGAGATTCAGGGAAGTGGGTCCTCCCCGGCCTCTTTTGTTAATTCTTCATGTCCTCTCATAATGTGTTATAACCCAAGAGCCAGGTCATCCCTGACATGAGTACTGGGGGTTGCCGATGGTATTCACCATTGATAGAAGGGCCACGAGCCACTCATGAGGGATGTGGAGTGACCAATTTGGGGACGTCCAGGAGTTGGTAGATCATACAATCATTTTTTTTAATAAGTTCTGCTAATGTTGGAGAAAGGCTGTAGCCTACATACACTTCTGGGGTTTGAAAAACAAGTCTGATTTATTTCAGGGCCAAGGCAAAAAGTGATATGAAATGGATTACTAAGCCCTTGAAGTATTTTTGGATTTGACCTTATTCTGTGATGACCAAGGCTGCTGAGTCCCTAGGCAGAGCCCGCTTATGCCTAGCCTATAGGGTGGAGGCAGCTGCCTGGAACCAGCTCAGATTGGTAGACTCAATGCATTGTGCCTAGGAAGGTCTAGGGTTCAACCCCAAGTCTACCATTTGGAGACAGATTCTTCAAATCTAAAGCTCTCTGAAATTCCCTCACTATATCTTATAAACAGTCATTTGATATGGCCAAAATAATTAACTACTTACTTAGGGGCTTTGCAGATTATTATGCTGGAATGGTGCACAGGAAGGAATTTCAACAATTTTAAAGGCAAAATTCTATATTGGATCTTGGCTCCATCATATCCTGGCCATGTGACCTTGGACATGGAACTCAGACTTTTTTAGTTCGTTTCTTGATCGAAAAATAAGAGGCATGATGGTCCTTTCTCATAGGGTCCCTGTGAAGATTGCCAGAGCCAGGCAAGTATGAGGTACCTGGCATAATCCTGGTGCATGCAAGAACATGCTAGATGGTGGTGCTTAGGTCTGCCAACACTCCAAACCTCAGTGCAGAGCTTCCCCAGCAAAGGCAGAGGGAACAGTAGTGTGTCCAGTGAGAGGTAAGAGCAGTGATGCACCAGCCAGAGGAAAGCCAGCCCTGGTGTTGATCTCTCTCCAGACACAGGTCATGTGATCCTCCAAGCACCCAGGAGCCCTACTGCATTCTCTAGCAGAATCTACATGGATGATTGAAACACTAGATTTTGCATGCATTGGGCCCAATGCGGAAACAACTCTGCAAACATGGAAGGGCAGATGTTTTGTGGCACCAAAACTGCAAAATGTCAGAGCTGGAAAGACTCTTGAAGAACATTTGGATCAATCCAGGAATGCCAACAAGAGCTGCCCAGGGACTGCCCAGAAAGGTACTGAAAAAGAGAACTTTCTGACTCCAAATTGCCTGTCCTGAGAGTGACTCTTGAGAGCCTTGGCTGCCTTCCTTGAGTAATTTATAGCACAGATTTTGGAGTGTTGGAAAATTAGGAAAACTATGGTAAGGTTTTAGATGAAAGCACCTATGTCCTACTATTGGAACTGTTGTCTCCAGCTGCAAGGCTTCCAACAGGCTCAACATACTTGAAGGGCCACTGGATAAGGGGTCGGGGGACTTGGCTTCCAGGCTTCATTCTATTCCACTTACATGACTTTGACCAAGTTGCTTTGCTGCTATGATTTGAGTATTCTTGCCTATAAAATGGGGGAGCTGAACTTGAAGTTTTCAGAGATCTCTTTATTATTTATTTCTTTCTTTGTTTTGTGGTACTGAGGATTGGACTCAAGAACATTCTACCTCTAAGCTATACCCCAGCTCTATTTTATTTTGAAACAGAGTCTTACTGAGTTGCTGAGAATCTCACTAACTTTCTGAGGTTGGATGTGAGACGTGAGACCTGCAATCCTCTCTCTCAGCCTCCCAAGTACTAGGATTACAGGCGTACACCACCACACTTGGCTCTATGAGTATATATATATATATTTTTTTCATGAAATTAGCAGTCCAATCAAGATTCAGCAAATATTTATCACTCTAGAACGATTTCCTTATTCCACCATCTAATTAAAGCATATCTTCTAAATAGTGCTTTGATTTCTAACATCACAGAACTATTTTTAAATTCTTGTAAGAGGAGTTATATGCCACATGTACTTTTTTGTGAGCTTGGTCCCTTGTGCAGAACACTCTGTGGTATCAGTCCATGTTGTTCTAAGGAACAGAAGTGATTGACATTCTATTGCTAGTTTTCCATTGCAATAATATATCATCATATGCTTATTAGTTTTCTTTGGTAAATATTCTGATTGTTTCCAATTGTTAGCTTTAATGAATTGCTGCAACACACACTTATATGAATAATTTTATAGGCATTATTTCTTAAATATCTAGGAGTAGAATTGTGAAGTATATGGTAACTGCCTGCTTCAGTTTATAAAAGAATGAACTATTCTCCAAAGCGGTCAGTCATTTACATTCTATCCCAAATGTATGTGCTATGGTTGTATAGTCACCAATATTAGGTGATAATAGGTTTTAAATTTTAACCATTCTAGTCATCAGGAGACAATATAACCATTGTGGTTTTAATTCATATTTCCATGAGGACTAGAAATTTTAGACTTTTTATTTTTTTTTATTTTTTTAATTTTTTTTCCTTTCTTTCTTTTTTTTTATTGGTGCACTGTATTCATACATCATAGTAGGATACATACTTTTGTAGATATACATGCACACTTTTCCCAGTCAGCCCCCACCCAATCCCCACCCCATTCTCTCCCTATCCCTCCCTCCCATGCTTGGCTTAGTAGTTGACATCTAGTATTATGGCAATTATTCTAAAATTAAAAATGATAATCTCACATAACAGTTTCATTTGTCTGATACCAAGCTTTTGATGACTTAAAGATAACATTTCAATATTTCTTTTTGCTTTCTTTCTTACCAGAGAATATTTTTTTCTATTTTTTAGGTGAAACTATCATATATTTATATATTTATTTTTCAGAAAAAAATCTATCCTAATATGGAATATGGAGTCTAGGTACCCAAAACGATCTTGAAAAAGAACAAAGCTAGAAGATATATATTTTATGATTTCAAACCATATAAAGCTACAATAATTGAAACAGTGTAGTAGTATTCTAAAGGCAGATATATAAACCATTGGAGTTAAATAAAAGCCTAGAGCTAAATTCTTCCCTATATTGTCAAGTTATTTTTGACAAGGTTTCCACGAACATTTGGTGGTGGAAATGATAATCTTTTAACTAAATATTGTTAAAAAATAATAATTACATGGAAAAGAATAAAATTGGACCCTTACCTAATCCCATATACAAATATTAACTCAAAATAGATAATAGACCTAAATATAAATCTTAAGACTATAAACTTTTAGGAGAAAATCTGGGTCATAAAACCTCACAACATTGAAATTGGCAGTGATTTCTTGGTTATGATTTCAATGACACAGGCAACAGAGGAGTATACAGACTCCCTAAAAAATAAAAAAAAAAATTGTATATCCAAAGACAATGTAAACAGAGTTAACAGTTACTAATAGAATGGGATAAAATATTTCCAAATGCTATATCTGAAGGTATATTAATATTCCAACTAGAAATCCTAAAAATTAACAACAATAAAGGCAAACAATACCATTTAGAGATAGGTAAAAGACTAACATAAATAATGAATCTCCACAGATAACCAATCTTAATTATCTGTTGGATGGAAACTCTTGTTTCTCTGGTTCTGGTGTGTGTTACCTATTTCTTCTTTGTAGTTAATCTCTTTGAGTATTTTCTCTAGTGCTGGTTTTGAAGACATAAATTCCTTCAGTTTCTGTTTGTCATGGAAGCTTCTTATTTCTCCATCTAATTTGATAGAAAGTTTTGCTGGGTAGGAAATTTTTGGCTGGAAGTTGTTTTCTTTCAGAGTTTGGAATATGTTACTCCAAGCCCTTCTGGCTCTCATGACTTGGTTTGGGAAGTCTGGAGTGATTCTAATTGGTTTGCCTCTGAATGTCACTTGGCCCTTTGTTTTTGTTGCCTTTAAGATTCTCTGCTTGGCTTCCACATTGGTCATTTTGACAATTATGTGGCGTGGGGATCCTCTTCTCCGATCCTGTCTAAAGGGAGTTCTATAAGTTTCCTGGACCTTTGTATCAACCTCTTGCTCTATGTTTGGAAAATTTTCTGCTATTACTTCTTTGAAGAGATTGTTGATCCCTTTGGTTTCACTTTCTTTTCCCTCCTCTATTCCAATTATTCTTAGGTTAGCTCTCTTAAAATGGGCCCATATTTCTTCAATATCACATTCCTGCTGTCGGATATTTTTTTCTAGATTAGAAACTATGAGTTCATTTTTGGATTGCTCATCTTTTAAGAGCGATATTCTGTTCTCCATGTGGTCTAATCGGTTGTTTGTGCTTTGAATTGAGGCCTTTACTTCATTAATTGCATCTTTTATCTCTTTTTGGCTCTCTCTGAGTTCTTTTCGAAGCACCTCTATTATTTCTACAGTTATTTTCCTGATTTGATTTTCTAGAAATCTCTGATTTTCTGTTTTATCGGGTTCTGATGTTGTGGGGTTGTGGGCATTAATTGCTCCAGTATTATTCCTCTTTCCCATGATTTCGGATGTTTGTGCCTTCTCTGGGTTCTTCCCTTGGGTCACTATGACTTCCCTTAAGGTGTTCTGGATCTCAAGTCAGTAGTATCTCGGACCCCACTACTCCTTTACTGGGTTTTATCACAGAGTCTCTGACCCAGAGAGTCGATAGAGGCTGCTTTAGACTGTGGGGGGTGCCAGGTTGCACGTTCTCCTATGGTGTGATATCTCTGCCACCGCCCCTCCCCCACTGGGTCAAGTCCCAGGGAGTACAGTACTGGGATTTCTCCTCTGTGGCCCGCAATTTGACTCACTGTTCTTGAGTACGCAGATGTAGCTGTACTGGCCTCGCTGAATTCGCTGCTGCTGCCGCCGGTGGCAATATGGCGCCGCTGCTACGCCCTCGGCTATGGGGCTGGCGTTTTTCTTCTTGATTTTGATTTCTACTCTGAATCCCTGCAGCGTGTGCTGAGCTCGGCCACTGGAAGCTTTAGATGCTCTCTGCGCGGAGAAATCCCGCCTAGCTGTTCCGCAGTGGCTCACCTCCGGCTTGCTGTAGCCGTCCCGTGAATTCGCCAGTGCCTCCAGCAGTATGGCGCTGCTGCCGCGTCTGCAGCGTCCTCGGGCGCGAGGCCGGTGTATCTCCTCTGTGGCTCTGTTCTCAGTCTGCTTTCTCTCTGGAGCCTGGTGATTTTTTGTTTCACTGGTGATGGTGTTTTCTGGCTATGAAAGGCGCTGATTTTGTGGTAATGGAGATTTGTTGTTAGCGGGGCTCTTAAGCCCCGCTTTTCTCGGTCGCCATCTTCCCGGAAGTCTAGACTTTTTATATAATTATTCACCATCTCTTTTTGTTTCATGAGATATCTGTTTAAGCCATTTCTCATTTTTAAAATGGGATTTGTATTATTATTGATTTTTAGAAGTTCTTTATCTTTATGTATGCTGGATACAAGATAATGACATCATTTAGAGTTCTTTTCTCAATCTGTGATTGATTTTTTTTTTTTTTTTTTGGTGGTACTGCGGTTCCTGGAAACCCTTCTACATCTGGGCTACACTCCCAGACCTATTTTTTATACTGTTTTGATTTGGAAACAGGGTCTCTTAAGCCAGCACAGCTGGCTTAAAACCTGAGCAATCCTCCTGTCTCTGCCTCCCAAGCGCGGTGTTTACAAGCGTGCACCACCACACCCGGCTGTGATTGATTTTTATTATTTTATTTTATTTTCTGTACTGGGGATGGAACTGAGGGACATTCTACCTCCAAGCTACACCCCCAGCACAATTTTTTATTCTTTGTTTTGAAACAGGGTCTCACTGAGAATGGATCTACCAAATGATCTGGCCATACCTCTACTGGGTATCTTTCCAAAAGGGTTTAAACCAGAGAACTACAGTAATATATGCATACCCATGTTCATAGTGGCACACTTTGCAATAGCCAAACAATGAAACCAACCTAGGTGTCCATCAACAGATGAATGGATTATAAAATTATGGGAAATACACACAATGAAATTCTACTCACTAATAAAGAAAAATAAAATTTCATCATCTGAAAGAAAATGGAAGCACCTGGAGAGGATTATGTTAAGTGAGATTAGCCAATCACAGAGAAGAAAGGGTCGTATGTTTTCTTCAACATATGCAGAATAGGGAGTAACTGGGATACAAGAGAAACTCCAGATGATGAAGAGAAACCTCAGGGGAGCCAAGGAGAAGATATAAGGGTAGGGATGGAGAAATATTTAGTCTATGGTCATATTTCTGTTAATTAACTTCTGTATATACATGTGAATATATGCCAGCATCAATTTGGGTACGTGTAATGGGCACCAAGAGCATGTGCATGTATGTTATTGTCAACATGATTTACATTATGATGTGAGACTATAGTGCACCAATAAAACAAGAACTTATATATAAAATAAAACCTACAATCTTTTGGATCATTTATGATTTAACAAGAACTTGATTTTATTAATCTCAAGTCAGTGAAGTTTCACAGGCATTAGGACAAGAGAAAAAGCCAAGCAACCAAGATCTTGATCTTGCCAAAGTGACAATGAACTGGGAGGCTGGGGCAGCGGTAATTAGCACTCTCATAACTGAAGAAAATCTCATGATGGCTGTCCATGAACTTCACTGTGATGATGAAACATGTCCTTTGTCTTCCGCAATTTTCTCTGCAGCGGGTATGTCTGCCCTGTTCTCACTGTTATAAACCTCACATCTGCATTTAGAGTGATCTGAGTCCTAAGCCATGGAGAAGTCTTTGTTGACCCTTCTGTGAAGTTGTGAAGGACTGACAGAATAAAAAGGGACTGACAAACAGCACGAGGTTCCAGAATTTGACTGCTGTGAATTGGGCTGCTAGGTGTCTGTCAACAGGTAAATGAATAGTGAAACAGTGGTATGTTCACATAATGGAATTTACTCAGCCATAATGAAGAACAAAACTATATCATTTGCAGGAAAATGGATGGAACTAGAGGATATTTGCTAAGTGAGAGTAGCCAGTCTCAGAAAATGAAAGGTTATATGTTTCCTCTCATATGTGGTAATTAGAGAGAAATTGAAAAAAAATAGAGTAGTTAGATAAATGAGGAAATATTCCAGTAAAATAGTGGAAAGGGATTAAGGAAACAAGGAGGAGGGGAGATTTGAGGAAGGAAACAATTAAAATAATACTATGTACATAGACAAAGTCATCAATACTAATGTTAATAACACATGGTGGGGGGCAGGTAGCACCAGTGGGACCTGCAGGGACACACACCAAGTGCTATGTGCATGTTTCTGTTACTCTGAACCTCCTTATGATGTATAATCACAATGTACCAATGAAACTATATAATAAAACAAGAAAGAAAAACAGAGTGCTTGGAATGATTTCAGTGCAAACAACTGTGTAGATATTTTGACTCCAAAGCTTTCATTTTACCCACACCTCTATTGGGTTTAGAATAGGAGACAAGGAAAGCTTTGGAGAACCAAGCAGTGGCACCACAAGTATGTTTCCTAAGGAACACTGCGTAGGAGAAATCCTATTCCCCATTAGTTTTATGGAGTATTACATCCAGACCATGCCCTCTTAGAGGCCATACTTGTAACCCAGAAAAGTTTTTGTTACAGACTGCAATAATGAGAGGCACCTATTTTCAGATGTACACCTGTTAAAAGTAGATTTTGGAAATACATGATTGGCAGCTGAGAACACTCTCTAAATAAATCCTAGAATCCCAGAAGTAGATACACACGTCTCACAATGTTCTGAATTACCACTTTGGTTCAACTCTAACTTTGTGGAGTTTTTCCACCCCATCCATGCCAGATATAGTTCAATACAGAGTTCTATTCCTTATTTTGTCTTCTTGGATGAAAAGGACAAAGATGACTCCCCTTCTAGGTGACTGGTTTTCTTCTTACATGAAGCCCATGGTCTGGCTTCCCCAGGATGTCTGCCAGTGACTCCATGTTTGCCCTGGCCTTTGTTTCTAGGCATTTTGTTTCACTCACATAAAATTCTGTGATATATATGGGTGGTATGATAATTCTCCCCATTGTGTTGATGAGAGAGGGAGTTCGCCTTTACAAATAGATGATGTTTCAGAAAAAATTTTAAAGATACAGATCTGCAAGAAATAAGCATGCAGACCCGTCACTTTATACACACCAAGGATTCTCTTCAATTATGATCTGTATTTTTCATGTATGTGTTTCTATGGCATCAATGCTGAAGGACCAGGTAGAGTAAGGAGAATTTATGAAGGAGACTAAAAGCATTGTTTTAATACCAAAGGTATTCATTATAACATTTCTTTGTAAATATGAACTGGGGGATAGGCAGGCATTCATGTCTCCCCCTGATTCAAAATCCTTCCTGTCTGAGACTTGATTTCCTGACACTGAGTTCTGCCTTGACACTTACTCATTTCTTTCTATCCCTCAAGCAGATCTTTCAAAAAGTAGAATCAAAGCTGCTTATAATGAAAGAGAATCTATCTTGCCTCTGGGTCCCTGTCTCTGAGCCAGTCTCAGGACAATGGGAGCTTTCCACCTGTGCCTCTCCATCCTGGCAGCCGCTCCTTATCCTTATCATCCTTCATCCTTATCAGCCATGTAGGCAATTGGATCTGATTCCATTGCCTTTCCTGCCCATCCTGCCCATCCTGACAGAGATATGCCCAAAGAAAATAATCGAGGGGGGAATCCTGAAGTAGCACTTCACCTGGGCTCCATCTCTATTATTGGTGGTGGGTCTGAGGAAGTCTGTAAGTCTACCTGGCAGGATGTCTCTCTGCATCTACTATTGACACTTTCTGCAGTAGTTTGTGAATATTTTTAGAAAGTAGAGTTCAAAGGCTTCTGGAAGCAGAAGTGAAATTTGTTCCCCTTTTTTATAACATACCTTTCTCTTCTGGAAGTTCAGATGTTAAACCAGATGCTTCCTAAGATTGCATCTAGCAATTACATGCTATCTATTCCAGTTGCATCATCTCCATTTTAAAGAACTAGAGAGGATGACCAATTTTCTAAAGATCACACAATAAGTTAGCAGAAAAACCTGTATGGGAATGTAGGTATATTACTGGTAAGAACTGATTTCTGCAGACAGAAACACTAAACAAATGCCCCTAAAAGTGAGTTTACAAACCAGAAGAAGGGCTTCCCTTATTGTTCTCACTTCCTTGGCATGTGGTCCATTCTCTAGGAGGAAGGAAAGGTGAGTTCCATAGCAGAAGAACCACTAATCTTAGCAACCAACTTTCAAGTGTACCACAAAGTACAGCATCTCTTTCTAGCCCATAAATGTAGTATATTATTAGATCTGTCAATCTACAATTAAAAAATAAGAAAAAGTAAAGCTTCCCAATTACAAGTCACCTTTCTCAAGAGAAGGGCCCATCAGCGAAAGTTCACTAGTGGAGAGTCCCTTATTCAGATGTGACTGTCCCCCAAGATCTGCTTCCAATGCTGTCTCTAATTCCACTAGTGAGGAGAAGCCCCTTAAACACTGTCTTGGTTTGTGTTTAAAATGTCCTCCTGACCTCACGTTGTGGACAAGGCAGCCATGTTGGAGGTGGAACTTGGTTGCTGAGGAGGGATCCCTGGAGGTGTGGCCTTGGGGATTGCATGGGATCCCTTCTCCCCTTTCTCCCCCTACCTCTGGCCTCCATAAGGTGAGAGCAAAGCCCTTGTGCTCTCACACTCTCTCCCTCTCTATGCTTCCTGTTGTCATGCCCAGATTTCACCTGGCCTAACACGAACTGAACCACTGAAATCTCAAGAACTGTGAGCAAATAAATCTTTCTTTCTTCAAGTTGTGGTTTTTTGGAGACAGGATGGAAGACTGACTCCTAATAGCAACCCAGGCTCTAGGATGGATGCAGCGTTTACTTAAAAGGTGAGGAAGAAATCGAGCTGGGGCTTTTCTGAGAGAAGACATCCTTATCCCAAAGTTGGGCTGCAGCTTCATCTCCCTCTGTGCCCCCTCACAGCTGGACTGGAAACTGGGTTAAGTGGAAGAGATCTGGGCAGTGATGGTGCTCAACTCCTCACGATGCCGTTAAAATTCATCCCTGGGAGCCAGAAGAGGGAGACGGGGGAGGACACAATCAGGGCTTTGCTCTGTACATTTTTGCCCTTCACCATTAAAGTTCCAAGAGGCATCTGATTGCAAGTGACCGTATAGCTTGATTTCATTTTCCCCCTTTACACTTATTACTGCTTTTAAGATAATAGGAGTCTGTCAGCTAAGCTTTTTATTTATTTCTTCTTCTTTTTAAAATTCCTGTAACTTCAAAAGACCTTAGACATTTTAAGAAAGGTCCTCACAATGTACAGTTAGCTACTATAGCATTCCAGGGGTGTTGGCGTATTTTATAGAAAGATCCCCCACCTGCCCACTGTCAGGGTTTCCTTTGCCCTGGCACAGATGGGGGCAGGGAGTATTGCCCCAGGTGCTGAAGAGTGTAGTTCAGAGGAAGGACTCTTGGGGGCACTGTGGTTGACAACCCTGATTACCCTCTCCCCAGGGAGGAGTTAGCCCTTGTCTGACAACCTGAGCTGAGGATACTGGCCTGAAGTCCCTGTGCCCTCCCCAGGTGCAGCTCATGGCCTATGACTGACCAGCTCAGGAGCATGAAGCTCTGCAGGGAACCCTTGCCCTCAAACAGAGCAATCCTGGAGGTCATCCTACCTCTAGACCCCACCGCCCGCCCTAGGAGCTCAGCAAAGACCCGACTGGAGAGCTGATGTTACACTTTAGTTTCTCTTTGTCCAATCATCTCCTTTTCTTTCTTTTTCTTCTCATTCTCATAACTGTACATATCTATGGGTACAAGAGCTATTTAGATTCATGTATATTGTGTACTGATCAATTTAATCAGCATAGCCATCATCTTAAACATTTATCATAAAAAGATGGTATGTATATGCAATGGGATACTATTTGGCCATCAAAGAAGAATGAAATTCTGTCACTTGCTGCAATGTAAGTAAACCTGGAGGACAGTATATCAAGTAAAAGAATATGAGCACACACAAAAAATCCTGCTTTTCCATCATCTCTCATGAGGTTAGATCTTGAGAGCTCACTCTAATAAACTTCCTGTTTAGAGCTTCATTTCAGAGACTTCTGCTCGGGGAACTGATCCAAGACAAAAACAGCTAGACTCAATACTAGAAATAGTCCTTTTTAGCTGTGGGTTCTTGGGCTACCATATGGATCTTACAGGATTATTCAGTCAGAGTTCTTGCCTACCTAGCATGAGGTAAGCACAATTTTAGGTCTTGGGGAGATAGCAGTGAAGTAAATAGGTTAAATTTTGTCTCAGAGAGATTATGCTAAAATCTAATTTTTATATTGGGCCCACACATATGAGTATAAAAATATGCAGATGCTGTTGAGATGAATGCAGAAAAATAAAGCATAAAGAGGAACTAGGAGGCCAGGGTGGGTGTGTTTTAGTGGGGATGGTGAAAAAAGGGCACACTAAGGCTATATACTAGCAAAGACCAAAGAAATCAAGAGAGCAAGCTGCCTTGGTAAGGGGAGGTCCAGAGAAACCTGAGTGCAGGCTGTAGGCTGTGGGCTGAAGTGGGCAGGGCAGAGCCCTGGGAGGGGGTGGGGCAGAAGCCATGCTCTGGGGAATGTGGATTGTAAGAGGAGGAAAGGAGTGGGCTGGAGGGGGACTAAGAGCTGTGATTGACAGTATAATAGGATTGCTCTGTGTGAAGTGGGAAGGGGGCAGGTGGGAGGCTAACGTGAGCAAATTAACCCCAATGCATGGGAGAACCAAGGCTGGCAGGTGTTGGACAGTAGTAACCCTCTACTGGCAGGGGCTGTCAGGCGCAGCTTCTCCAGGACCTGGGATGGAGCAGATACCGGACCCCCATGACCCTTAAGTTCTCCACCATGAACAACCCATGCTGTAGGTGCGAACTTAGTTGTTTATCAAGGCCCCTTCCATCTTGCCACACCTCTAGTACTTTAGACCTCTCTCCACTGCCCCCTTCACCCAGCCGCCCACCGAAATGGCTCATCTAGAACTTCTGTGCTGAGGGTAATAGCAACCACTCTTAAAATGTGCACCGCACTTTACAGTGGCGGAGCATTTGACATACTGAGGTTCTATCGGATCCTTACAAGAACTTCTGAGGAAGACAAGGACGGTGTAGCCAGCCTTCTGCTCACAGAGCTGGTCTCCATGTGAATGCTTCACTGAGCACCCACGGAGCCTTGGCTCCGAAAGTTTTCCAAGAAAAAATTTATGAAGAACCATTGGAAGCTGAGAACAGGGTCGCGTGCAACCTGTGGACCTGTGGTTTGGATGAAATGTCAGCACTAGAATAAATTTAAAAAACTTTCAAACAGACCTTAAACACTTACATTGAATGAAGTGGTGATGCCCTGTCCTGGGTTTCATCAATGTTCGAGGTTTATTCCTTAACTAGCGAGGTGTGCTTGGTGGTCATTAAGTGATGCACCCAGAGGGCCTTCGAAGGGCACAGAGCAGCAGAGGGGAGGTGCAGATCTTGGGCTCTGAGCTTTAAGCCTCACTCTGCTGTAGGCACTGGTGCCTGTCACACTGTTCAGCATCCATCACAGGGCAGAGAGCTGGGAAGAAGGTCAGTAATTATTGTCATAGCAGCTGCTTTTCATTTGGGCAAAACTGCCAGGTATGTGCGATGTGGATGGGATTAATCTTAGGCATAAACGTGGGCTGAGAAGACCGTGCTGGTCCAGCAGGTGGCCCGCGTGGCACCCTGGTCCCTGTCTGCTTGTGGGCTGCTCACTCAGGCTGCTTCTTCTAAGGCTGGTTTTTAGGCCCTTTGCACATACCTGCAACCACCAGGAGCAGCCACCAGCCTTTGGAGCCAGTCTTCAACTGAACAGCCCCTCAGACTTGCTGCCTTCTATCCATAGTGCATGACAAAGAGTGGCTAGGGAGCAGCAAGTTACCGGGAACCCCAGCATGGTGGGTGAACTGTGGATGCCCCCAAACCCATATGATGCAATCCCAGCCCCTAGTTCTTCAGAGTGTCTTGACCTCGTTCAAAGTCAAGGTCTTTAAGGAGGTAATTACATTAAAATGAGGCTGTCAGAGTGAGCCCTAGTCAGTGTGACTGGTGTCCTGAGATCAAGGCACACAGAGGGATGACCATGTGAAGACATAGGGAGAAGACGGTGCAGAGAGGACATTGCAGTGTGGCTTACACACTCAGAAAGCTGCTTAGTCCCAGAGGGGCCAATAGCAGGCCAGAGAGCCGGGGAAACCAGCAACTGCCCAGGTCAAGAAGCTGGAGCCTCGGAACACGAAAGACCAATGATGCGGGCCAGATCCAAGATAGAAAGGTCTAGAAACTCCCTGGAGAATCACTGGTGAGAGTCCACACTGGAAGGGTAAAGGAGATAGAATCTGGTGTCCTCCGTGAGAGCAGCAGCCTCAGCAGAAGCATCTGCTCAGGAAGTATGCTGCTTGACTTTGCAGTGCTTCCTTCTTGGTTTTCTTTTCTTTTCTTTTTTTTTTTTCAGTACTGGGGATGGAACCCAGGGCCATTCTACCTCCAAGCTACACTCCCAGCCCTATTTTTTTAAATTTTGAAACAGGGTCTCACTGAGTTGCAAAGAGCCTCACTAAGTAGCTGAGGCTGTCTACAAACCACGATCCTTCTGTCTCAGCCTCAACAAATGCTGGGATGACAGGTGTGCACTACCACGCCCAGCTTAAGGGCTTCCTTCTTAATTCCACCCTTTGCTTGGTCCAGGCCACCAGCCTGTTGGGCAGTGCCACCCACATTCAGGGCAGGACTTCCCTCTTGATCTGCTGTTCCACATGCCAATCATCTCACCAACACACCCCAGTGGCCACTGTTCTTTAGACAGAAAGGGAGAGGAGGGAAGAAGGGTTTTTTATGGGGTGGCTTCACTGTTTCATGAGAGAAGGTCCACTCTCCCTGGGCACTTGACCAAGTTTAATCAGCCGGGACAAGGACACATGGCCATACCTGTCACAAGGAATCTGTAAAAGAAATTGTAGCCGTGCTTGTCCATCATGGCCAAATCTCACATCTTTGGCAAATACGGATAGATCAAGTGGCTATTGAGAACACAGGTGTGGGGGCTGCAGCACAGGTCAAGGCCACTTGCTGGAATGCCAAGCCATGAGCTCATGCGGGGAGACCTGCCATGGAGCGGGCCACCTGCAAATCTCGTAGGACCGTCCAGCTATCACGTGACTCAGGTGTCCGCACGGCAGGGCCAGGAGCTCAGCTAGCAGGGCCTTCTCTCTGTGGACTCCCTGTCAGTGGGCTCCCTGGTTGTGCAGGACCAGGAGCCAAGTGCATTTGCAAATGAGAAATGCAAGCCCGGGGAGGTTCTCAGGACTTAGGAGACCTGCCCCTAAGTCTACTCTTTACCAAATGGGGCTTTCGACCAACCTGTTAGCTTGCAGCTTGATCATACATAGTCATGGGGCTCAGTCATTTGTTTTTGTGAGACGGGGCAACTGCTCAAACGTGTGGCATGTCCTGAATTACCTCCGTCCTCATGTAGCAGGACCACTGATGGGCCCCTGTGGCCAGGTCTCTGGCTGGCATGGAGGGCTGTAGGTAGAGGATAGAGGCCAGAGGCTGGAGCCTTTCTGGTCACTGAAGCATTCTTTGGGTCAGATCTACACTCATTCAAGAGGACTTGGCAAGCAGAAACAGGAAGCAGCAGGCTGCTGGTCTAATGGCTTTTATACCTTCTTTGAAGAAGGGTGGAGAGAGCTTCTTTAGTACAGATTTTGATCTTTTTAACTTTCTTTCTGAGCCTTCGTTTCACCATCCAGATCACCTTTGGCTATCTTTCCTTCATCCCATTTACACAGCTGGCCCTGGGTCAGGCTGGTCCTTTTGAGACTTGAGTTTGCAAAGAGCAGATCCTCCTTGCGTGGGTGGCAGCTGCCCATCACCGCCTCGTGTGGCTTTCCAGGCTGCCGACCTGCCTCCCCTCCAGGGTCCCATCAAACCTCGTTTCCCTCCGCAGTGGCACATATGGCTCCTCACTTTGGCACGATGTCTCTCTTCTTTCCTAAACTGGAATTCACCATGGCAACCTTGGAGGCTGTAGCCAAATGCTGTCACCTTGCTGGACCCCAGTTCTCTCATTCATGAAATGGGAATAACAACACCCCCTCTTCCTCCTTTTCTTGTAGGTCTGACGTGAGGATAAAAGGAAATAATTTTAATGAAGATACATGAAAAGTGAGATATAAAAAAAGCATACATACACACACACACAAAGAAAGGACTGGTTTGTAGTCTCTGGACTTTAGTTCCATAGTTGAAAGTTTCACGTTTTCCAACGTGCGGTCTACATCTCACTTCAAAAAAATCTGGAAGTGTTCTGAGTAGGCCTGAATCTAAGGGGACAAATATCCGATGTCGATATATACTTGAAGTCTTGATTTTCTGCATAAACTTTGAACAAAAATTTGAGCAATTTTTAAGTATTACCTTGAAATGACAAATGAAGGCCTATGTTTCTGGAGTCAAGTATCAAATGTATATGCATTTTTAAAATAACAGGGCACTTTGTTTAAGAGTAAATTACTCCTTTGGGTGTCTTTTAGGTGCCCTTACTCAGAGGTGGGCTGGAGGGCATAGACAGGGTTCTTTCCTATCCTCTAGCCCCATAGGGGCCATGGAGAAAGGAACATGCATTTCCTGCATTCAGCTCCTGCATTCAAGGATCCTGACAGCAGGCCTGTCCCATCTCCCAACCCAGCCTCGTGTCAGCATCCTGTGAACTTGACAGAGCGAGAAGAGAAAGAAGCAGAAGCGAGCTGGTGTGGTGGCACACACTTGTAATCCCAGCATTCAGGAGGCTGAGAAAGGAGGATCACAGTTCACAGTCAGCCTCTACTTAGCGAGGCCTTTGCAACTCAGTGAGACCATTTCAAAATAAAGAATTAAAAAATAGGGCTGAGGGTGTAGCTCGGAGGTAGAATGGCCCTGGGTTCCATCCTCAATACCGCAACAAGAGAAAAGAAAAAGAAAAAGAAAAAAGTAAGAATGGATGAAAAAAGAAAGAGGCAAAGAGAGGAAGCTGTGGTGCTGGAAGTCAGCCCCATTTTAAGGCTACCATGAAGACCCAGCTTGGGAGAAAGATGGCACTCTCTGCATTCTTGGTATAGTTGGGAGAAAGATGGCACTCTCTGCATTCTTGGTATAGTAATGGCATCTTGCCTCCCTGTGGTATTTCCTGTTCAAGGAGAACCACAGGGAATACGGAGGACCTCAGTATGCTCAACAGCTGCCCAGCGCACCTGCAACCAATGGAAGGGACCGAGCGAAGAGTGCTCATTGTGCCATTACTCGTCACACAGGCTTCTGAGCAGGAGGCGCTTCTGTGTTCCCTGGACAGACAAGGAGCCAGAGGCCATAAGGTTTCCCGAGGTCACTCTCTCCTAGGTAGTAGAGCTGGGATGGGACACATTTGGCTGTGTCCAGAACCTGACAGTCACCTTCCATGCTGGGTCATCTCCTGATACCGGGAAACAGCGATACCTGGGGCAGAGCCAGGATCATGGTCACAGCTGCCAACATTCCTGCCTTTTCCTCATTTTGTGCTTTTGTTCACACTCCTCTCGATGGAAAGTAGCTTTCCTTTCTATTCTCTTTCCACCTGGTTCTTTCTTCCTTCAATGTTCTGGTCATTTGCTTTCTTTTACCGTGAGCCCTTTCCAGTTTCTTCAGTACAAAGCCAGTCCTCTTTTATTCTTGGCTTCATGTTTTCCCCCTAGTGTGCACTTTCTTCTTCATCCTGGTATCCAGGCACTCGCCGCGTGTTTGGGGTGCTCTTTCTTGGTGCTTGGTGGTGTTCTGATCACTGGGAAGGGTGTAAGGAGGAGTGAGACTCAGCCTTGATTTTGGAGGGTGGCAGGGCCCAGAGAGCCTCAAGATTGCTAATTCAGGGCCCCGCTGCCCAGGGTGGAGTCAGATGACCAACAGTGACTTGCAGTATCTTTCAAAGATGTTTTCATTAGTGCTTAGATTTTGAACATTTCAAAGCCCCTCTCCTCAAATCGGAAAAGGCACTGGCTTGAGCTTTGTGATGTCCATACTGGGGATGGGAAAGTGAGCTTCCATACGCCCACGGTCTACGCCTGTACTCTGTAATCTGTAATCCCAACACACGAGTCAGCCTCAGCCAATGGGTTAAAAGAACAGGTGAATGGTGTAAAGAGCACTTTGCATTTCTGCTCTTGCTTGAGCCTCACAAATGCATGTGTGAGCGTCTCCATTCCACCTACAGTCAGCAGGAAGGCCAGGCGGGTTCAGATGTTCCCTCCCCTAGACAGCATTGATGATAGAGCGGGGATGGGTGTCAGAGGGAGGGAGTACAGATTTACTTTCTGAGCGTTTTCCAGATTCTACACTCCCCCAAACCCATTCACTGTGAAGTAATACTTTATCTTGTGATAAGAGCAAAATTCATGAACCGTGTCTTTAAAAAGCTTTCCACTTTTATCTTACAGTATCTCTCTGCTGCCTTTGAAGCTGCTGTTCATTTGGGCCTTTGATATTCTCCCCTATCCCAGGTCCCTTCATGTCACAATTTTCAGATGATTCTCCTCCTTTTCGGACATTTATTTTTTTCTGTTTTTGAATGGGCCTCTTACTCCGTATCTTCCTGTAAAGATCAGCCTTCCCAGGGCTCCCTCATCCCTGTTCATTCTATGTGTGCAGCTGTCCTGAGGGCCCATCCTGGCTTTGTTCTCCCTCGGAGTGGGGCTGCTTTCAGCAACCTCCGTTATGCCTGTTGGGCATCTGCCCTGGCTGTACCGGATGGAGAACTAGCCGATCACCAGCCTTTTCCCTAGATAGATCTGCTCTTTCTAACCTTTCCTTGGATGTGAAGGGATGGGGACTTTGAGCGAGAGGAGTGAGCTGATTATATTCCTCAGTTCATAGAATCCTATCATTACTGTCACTGGTGTGTTTAAGAACTCTGTGTGTGTGTGGGGGGGTGTACTGGGGATTGAACTCAGGGGTATTCTACCTCTGAGCTATACCCCCAGCCCTATTATTTTATATTTGTATTATTTATTTTTATTATTTTTACATAAATAGGGTCTCACCCAGTTACTGAGGGCCCCCCTAACTTGTAAACCTGCTGTCTCAGCCTCCCAAGTACTGGGATTACAGGCATAGGCCACCACACCCAGCTTACTCCTGTTTTTATGCATGAGTGCATGTATTCATAAATTGTTCAGTCATTGATCCTATTTACAAATAACTCACGCCCCATTCCCTTTGTTTGCCTGGTACTAAAAACTCACTTTGGTTTCATATGTATCCCTGAGGAAGGAGGCTATTAACATGGCAAATTTGGTGGTATTTTATGTGCTGAAAAACACATCAAGGTCCTTTGAAGTCCTAATCAGAAAGTAGGATTATAAAAGTTTGCATTCACAGTGGACAGTCTTTAGGCAAGAATATTTACATTCTTGCCTAAAGAAATCTGAGCTCCCCTGCCATCATATCATCTGACAGGATCTAGACCATCTGAAATCCCACGCAACATGACTATTGACTATATAGTAATGGCATCAGTCCAACTGGAGTGATTGAGCAAGAAATAGTGTATTGGAGATACTGGTGAGATACGTGGCCTCCACGCGGGGAAAGCTAAATCGATGGAGTCTGGGGCACTTTGTGCTACTTGAGTTTTGGATACAGTATGCACCCCAACCAAGGTTTATCATTGTTAAGGCTTTTCACATTTAGGGACAGATAAGTGATGGTGAGCTGTCTAGCAGCACCCCATCCCCTTCACACTTCTGCTAGTGGCTTTTCTCCCCTAGATGTCACAGCCCTCTTCAGATGTCAGATGTCCTTTGAAGGTTGAAAACTATTGCCCTAAATCAATTACCAGTATACACAGTTTGACATGTGGATTCTTGCCTGCACAGGGGTAGGAGATATCTGCCAGTTGTCAAAAGGAATGGGGAGATGAGATAAGGAAGAGGCAAACTGGAAAGGCAGTGATTTTAAATGGAAAGCTCTATAGTCACTCCCACTGCAGTCTCATTGTTCCTGGACTAGACTTCTCAGCACCTCCAGACCTGCAGTATTCCTCCAGAATACAAACAGCTCGCAATGGAGGGAGCAGCACTCCACCCCTTCCAGAGCCGCTGCAGGCTGTAAACACCCCCTGGTACATGCTCTGCTTGAGAAGCCCTTCCCCATGGGAAACATTTGTTCACCCTACAAAAGAAAGCCCCCATCCGTCCAGTGGGCCGGCTCTCTCCCTCTTTGACTGGCCAGCTAGACAGCTTCTCTCCCTCCCTCTGTCTCTCAGGCCAGTTGTCCAGCTCCTCTCTGTCTCTCTGAGGGTCAGTGAGCCAGCACCTCTGTTCACCTCTGCTCTCTGTGGACTGGATGCCTCGCCTGAGCTGGTCCACATTCTCTGAATGTGTGATTCTGTTCCTCCTCTAAATCAGCCTGTTTGTAGTTCTACTCTTATTAGGGAATTTTTCTCTAGCCCATGCTCCCAGCATGACAGGTAGATTCAGGTTCCTGTGAACCTGCTTACTATACTCCTAATCTTACAAACCTGGGTGCCATGTGTCTAGAGGATGATCCATAGGGAAGACACACTTCCTCCTGCGGTCATTGCATGAGGTCCGTGTGAATGAAATTGCTGCTTATGGGGCCAGCCTCATGCATGTACCACCTCTGCAGCTATTCAGGGTCCCATGCTCAGAAGGTCCTGCATGCCCTTTGCTGCCACCATTTTGAAACCTTAAATTTTGTTTTAAACAAGGGCTGGTGGTGCATGCTTGTAATCCCAGCATTTGGGAGGATAACACAGTAGGATCGCAGTTCACAGACAGCCTCAGCTACTTAGGCCCTTTGCAACTCAGTGAGACCTTATTTCAAAGTAAAGAATAAAAAATAGGGTTGGGGGTTTAGCTTGGAGATAGAGTCCCCCGAGTTCCACCCCTAGCACTGCAAAAAGTCCCCCAAATTAACAAGGAAGTCTCATTTTATTTTGCACTGAACCCCCCACACACTAGGGTTCCCATACCAACAGGCTCTCCATCCTTTCTCTTGGTGTGTCCCTAATTTAGCTTAACAGCACGGAAAGAGGTTTTGCTTCCCATTTTGTTTTGTTGTATTATTTGAAAATCTTCAGCACAGAGAAGGAAATTAGAAACTGTGAGATTTAAAGAACTCATGTTACAGGTTGAAAAACAGGGACCAGAAAGAGCAAGTGAGTTGTTTAAAGTCCTGTGGCAGAGCCAAGGTAAGGTTTTATTAGTCAGCATTTTCACACCTATAATCTAAAAGACTTGACCACGTAGCTTAGAGGAAGGAAGATTTATTAGCTCATGACTTCAGGGTTCAGTCTATGTGAGGCTGGGGACCACAGATGTCAGAACATGGCGGCCGGAAGCAGAGAAAGGGCGAGCACAAGGCTCTGCTCTCACATCGTGGAGGCAGTAAGCAAGAGAGGAAGTAAGTGGAGGAACCAGAGACCCAGCTTCTCCAGCAACACCTGACCAGCTCAGGCCACCATCTAATTCATTACAATGGACGCATGCACCACTTAAGATTATAGCTCTCAGGACTTCACTATATCAACCCTGAATATTAGTCAATGAGCCCTTTAGGGGATACTTTATAAGTGCATTTCTGCTTACTCTTTCAAAGCATCCTGTAGACAACTTAACTGTGAAGTACTGGGCTCCTGTCATGGGCCATCCACCAGGAGAGATGTGCCCAATAGGGAAGTGAATGAAGTGTTATCCACATACAGATGCACCGGAGAAAACCACACAGTCAACTAACAATGAGCGCAACATGACACACTCCAGGGGAATGCACAGGGTGGCACAGGTTCAAACGCTGAGGCCGTGGGAGGCTGGGTGGACTTCAAGCAGGTTGACTCAACCACCGTGAACCTCAGTTGTTTTTATGGAAGGAGATGATGTGAAGTGAGCCATGGCAGGGCTTGGCAAAATATAAGGTGCCTCCCAGGGGTGGGGGTGACCTGGAAGCTTCATTTTTGAGAGCTAAGATATGGAGCAGGCAGAGGTCTAGAGGACATGCACTGGGAGGGGCAGGGTGGAGGGCAGGCGCCTTGTGTTCAACCAAGAGAAGTGGGATTTGGTCCTACTTGTGATCCAAGGGCAGATGCTTCAAGGCCTTCATAAATAACCACTTTTAAAACAAATTATGAGTTTTTGCTAGGTATGGTGGCGCAGGCCTGTAATTCCAGTACTTGGGAGTCTAAGGCAGGAGGATCTCAGGTTCCAGACTGGATGACTTAGTGAAACCTTGTCTCAAAATTAAATATGTTTTTAAAAAAGGAAAGGAAAGAAAGGAAAAGAGAGAAGGGAAGAAAGAAAGGAAGGAAGGAAGAAAAATAGAAAGAAAGAAAGAAAGAAAGAAAGAAAGATTAAAAAATAGGTATAGCTCAGAGTTAGAATGTTCCTGGGTTCAATCCCCAGTACCAAACACAAATTATAAGTTTTAAAAATCTACTTATGGGAGAGGCTTTTCTTGGGAAGTGTTTTATATTTCTAAGATCACATTCAGTCAGCTTTTCAATACTGTTAACAGGCCTCCCACCCTCCTACAACCCACAGTGGTATACTCCAAATTATTACTGTTCATTTTGCTCCTTCAGTTGTGGGCCTGGAAGAATCAGCGGAAGAGGGGGGTGGCAAGGAATGTGCCCCCCACCTATGAGGTGACTGGGGCCCCAGGTTCTCTAAGAACATGCCTCAGGCAAAATCTTTGGCAGACATTTCTGTTTTGTTTCGCCTCAGGAAAATAGCTTTTTCTTTTTATTTCTTCTTGGGAAACTTTTCTTATTACTTTTTTCTTGCAAAACCTCTGCTGTAAAGAACTCTGAGATCTGGCTGTGATGATGAACACCTTCCCGGACCATTTGGTCTTTGTGGCCTCATTTAATCAACCAACAGGCTGCGCAGACTGGGCATGCCAGGCATGGAAATCACAGCGGAGAATGGACCAGGCATTCATAGAATTAAGATGCCTTTCTGCCCATAATGCTTCTTGTCTTCCTTTGAGTGACTTTTTGCTATTCCAACAAACAAACAATTTTGTTTGACTGGGCATGGTGGTACACGCTTATAATCTCAGCATGTGGGAGGCTGAGACAGGAGGATCATAGTTCGTGGATAGCCTTAGCCACTTAGTGAGGCCCTTTGCAACTTAGTGAGACCCTGTTTCAAAATAAAGAATAAAAAATAGGGTTTGGGATATGGCTCAGAGTTAAAACCCCCCAGAATTCCATTCCCAGTACTACAAAAAACAAAATCAAAAACAAAACCCCCAGGGTTGCGGTGTGGTTTGGGCTCTATCTTGAAGGAGACATTTGACCTTTGATTGACCTCAGGTTCCTCAAATAAGCCAGAAAGTAGGCAGTCTCTAGAGTGACATAGACCCTGTCGCCTTCTGCCCTCAGGGGCCAGGCATCAGAGGGGCTGCTGGGCCATACCAGGCTTGGGATGGACCCTGGAAGGTTTTGCTGTTGTAGCATTCGTCTTTTCTAAAGGGATGCAGAAGACAGGAGCAGTCAAGCGAACACAAATAGCATAGTTTCCGAGTATGATATGTATGATATGTGTTCCGCGGAGGGATGCATATCTGAGTTGCTCCTTCATGAGAGAGCCAGTCGCCGTGGCTTCCATCTGCCAGTTTACTGGGCAGAGAGCAGGTAGAAGAGGATGAAGCATGGACCTGGAGGGACAAAGGGACAACACGCTTCACATACTAAGGAAACCGGAGTCACATCAAGCTCTAAACCACACAGGTTTCAAAAAAAATGTTTTTTTTTTCCCCTAGTATACCTCCATGGATGCTATAAAACCTATTCTAAATACCCATGGCTAATCTTTTAAAATGTGTGATCCGGACTTCCAGGAAGATGGCGACCGAGAAAAGCGGGGCTTAAGAACCCCACTAACAACCAATCTCCATTACCACAAAATCAGCGCCTTTCATAGCCAGAAAACGCCATCACCAGAGAAACAAAAAAATCACCAGGCTCAAGAAAGAAAGCGGACTGAGAACAGAGCTCAGAGCCACAGAGGAGATAACCGGCCTCACACCCGAGGCAGTGGCAGCAGTGCCATATTGCCGGCAGCAGCGGCAAATTCACCAGACGGCTACAGCAAGCCGAGGTGAGCTGCTGCGGAACAGCCAGGCAGGATTTCTCGCCGCAGGTAAAATCTAAAGCTCCCAGTGGCTGAGCTCAGCACACGCCGCAGGGATTCAGAGTGGAAATCAAAACCAAGAAGAAATACGCCAGCCTCATGGCCGAGAGCGTAGCAGCGGCGCCATATTGCCACCGGCAGCAGCAGCAGAGAATTCACCGAATCCAGTACAGCTACATCTGTGTACTCAAGAAGACTGAGTCAAATTGCGGGCCACAGAGTAGAAATCCCAGTACTGTACTCCCTGGGACTTGACCCAGTGGGGGAGTGGCGGTGGCAGAGATATCACACCATAGGAGAACGTGCAACCTGGCACCCCCCACAGTCTAAAGCAGCCTCTATTGACTCTCTGGGTTGGAGACTCTGTGATACAACCCAGCAAAGGAGTAGTGGGGTCTGAGATACTACTGACTCGAGATCCAGAACACCTTAAGTGAAGTCATAGTGACCCAAGGGAAGAACCCAGAGAAGGCACAAACTTCCGAAATCATAGGAAAGAGCAATAATACTGGAGCAATGAATGCACACAACCCCACAACATCAGAAACCGATAAAACAGAAAGTCAGAGATTTCTAGAAGATCAAATGAGGAAAATAACTGTAGAAATAATAGAGGTGCTTCGAAAAGAATTCAGAGAGAGCCAAAAAGAGATAAAAGATGCAATTAATGAAGTAAAGTCCTCAATTCAAAGCACAAACAACCAATTAGACCACATGGAGAACAGAATCTCGCTCTTAGAAGATGATCATTCCAAAAATGAACGCATAGTTTCTAATCTAGAAAAAATATCCGACAGCAGGAATCTGACATTGAAGAAATATGGGCCCATTTTAAGAGAGCTAACCTAAGAATAATTGGAATAGAGGAGGGAAAAGAAAGTGAAACCAAAGGGATCAACAATCTCTTCAAGGAAGTAATAGCAGAAAATTTTCCAAACATAGAGCAAGAGGTTGATACACAGGTCCAGGAAACTTATAGAACTCCCTTTAGACAGGATCAGAGAAGAGGATCCTCACGCCACATAATTGTCAAAATGACCAATGTGGAAGCCAAGCAGAGAATCTTAAAGGCAACAAAAACAAAGGGCCAAGTGACATTCAGAGGCAAGCCAATTAGAATCACTCCAGACTTCCCAAACCAAGTCATGAGAGCCAGAAGGGCTTGGAGTAACATATTCCAAACTCTGAAAGAAAACAACTTCCAGCCAAAAATTTCCTACCCAGCAAACCTTTCTATCAAATTAGATGGAGAAATAAGAAGCTTCCATGACAAACAGAAACTGAAGGAATTTTTGTCTTCAAAACCAGCACTAGAGAAAATACTCAAAGAGATTAACTACAAAGAAGAAATAGGTAACACAAACCAGAACCAGAGAAACAAGATTTTCCATCCAACAGTCAACTAAGATTGGTTATCTGTGGAGATTCATTATTTATGTTAGTCTTTTACCTATCTCTAAGTTGTATTGTTTGCCTTTATTGTTGTTAATTTTTAGGATTTCTAGTTGGAATATTAATATACCTTCAGATATAGCATTTGGAAATATTTTATCCCATTCTATTAGTAACTGTTAACTCTGTTTACATTGTCTTTGGATATACAATATTTTTTTTATTTTTTAGGTAGTTTGTATACTCTTCTTTTGCCTGTGCCATTGAAATCATATCCAAGAAATCACTGCCAATTTCAGTGTTGTGAGGTTTTATGACCCAGATTTTCTCCTAAAAGTTTATAGTCTTAAGATTTATATTTAGGTCTTTTATCTATTTTGAGTTAATATTTGTATATGGGATTAGGTAAGGGTCCAACTTTATTCTTTTCCATGTAATTATTATGTTTCAACAATATTTAGTTAAAAGATTATTATTTCCACCACCAAATGTTCGTGGAAACCTTGTCAAAAATAACTTGATAATATAGGGAAGAATTTAGCTCTAGGCTTTTATTTAACTCCAATGGTTTATATATCTGCCTTTAGAATAGTACTACACTGTTTCAATTATTGTAGCTTTATATGGTTTGAAATCAGAAAATATATATCTTCTAGCTTTGTTCTATTTCAAGATCGTTTTGGGTATCTAGAGTCCATATCCCATATTAGGATAGAGTTTTTTTCTGAAAAATAAATATATAAATATATGATAGTTTCACCTAAAAAATAGAAAAAAAATATTCTCTGGTAAGAAAGAAAGTAAAAAGAAATATTGAAATGTTATCTTTAAGTCATCAAAACTTGGTATCAGACAAATGAAACTGTTATGTGAGATTATCATTTTTAATTTTGGATAAATTGCTATAATACTAGATGTCAACCACTAAGCCAAGCATGGGAGAGAGGGATGGGGAGAGAATGGGGTGGGGATCGGGTGGGGGCTGACTGGGTGATGTGTGCATGTATGTCTAGAAAAGTTTGTATCCCACTATAATGTATGAATACAGTGTACCAATTAAAAATAAATAAATTTAAAAAAAATTTTAAAAAAATGTGTGATCCACTCTATGGTCGGATGTAGAAAACAACTTGATAAAAGGTAAATTTGTATATGGTTTGGCACAGCATTTTATTCATTTCAACCAGGTAATGTGAATTATGCTGTTTAGTTCTTCTGTATAATTCCTAAGTCTTTGGTCTGTTTGGTCTATCTACTATCAAGAAAGGTATATTGAAATATTCCATTATATTGTGTGGATTTTGATTTTTTTCTATCATTTTTACCTTGGATTTTTTCCACTGTAATATTATGTATATGCATGCTTATAATAGTAATGACTAAATGTCCTTTTTATGTCTCTATTATAGTAATACTTCTTTATTTAAATTTCTTTTTCTTTTTTTGGAAGTTTCTCTTTTTATTTTTATTTTTTTTTAATTTTTATTGGTGCATTATATTCATACATCATATTGAGGTAAAAAATTTTGTGTGCATACCTGTACACATCACTGATTTAACCCTTACCCAATTCCCACCCCATTCCCTCCCCGTCCCTCCCTCCCTTGCTTGGCTTAGTGGTTGACTTCAATATGTTTAAGTACATTGTGTGTTTTAGAGATTTTCCTCTTCCCCCCTCCTTTCTCCTCCTTTAGGTTGCCTTATTGGCTCCTCTATAGTATTTCCTTTTTTATCTAGAGTTCCTCCTATAACCCATATCTCCCTAACTCTCACATATTAGGGAAAGCATCTGATTTCTTGTTTTTTGTGACTGACTAATCTCACTTAGCATAATGTCCTCCAGTTCCATAAATTTATTTTTCTGATATGAATACAGCTACATCAGAATGATAGTCAATCACTAGGAACTGATAGCCTTGCAGTCATGGTTTTTCAAACATTTTAAAGTTATCTGTTACAGAAGTATGTCTCTGCTCCAGGATCATTGAGGTCCAATCTGTTACTATTTTATTGAGACTTGCTAGACTTTAGATATTGCTATACAATTTCTTCTCCTGGTAGAGCCCAAGCAGCCTGGACCTGCTGAGAATGTTTCTCTGGGTTCTACTGAGACACACCAACCTCCCCAGTCACCCGGCAAACCAGTCAGAACAGGATTTCTATGCACACTTTATGCAGCTGTGACATTCAGAGGCTGTCCATTAGCCCTTCTCTTTGGTGGACACAGCAACATGTCATTTTCCTTTGAGAGACTATTTGGCATGCCCCTAGCCACAGACCTTATTAATGCAGTAGCTACCTGAATCTTTCTGGAGTTTACTGTCCATCATATGGCAAGTTTGCATCATATGAAATATAGGGTTATTTGATACTTACTGCTAACCAGGTCCAGTTGGAATGATGTCATTAATCTAGTGGAGTGATGTCACCACGCGCAGTTTATCAAGACAACCCCCTCTCTATGAACTAATAGAGATCAGTTCATAGATAGAGATCAGTTCACTAATAGAGATCAGGAAAGTCAGAATAGCCATGGGGGAAGAGAACAGATGTCCACTTTCTGTGAAGACATCTTTTTTTTTTTTTCATTTCCACTACTGATGAAATACATCTCCCAGATCAATAACTTCAAAATAAGTGCCAGAATCTATCTCTTTGTTCCAGTAAAGAAATCACTCCGAGTATCGTCATTGTTATCAGGAATAACGCCTGTTTAAATAGTTCACTGTGGCCAGAGAAGGTCCATTTGGAGTTTGAAGGAAGTAGACAAGTGCTTTGAGTGATGATATGAGGGGAACAATAAATTCTGAGCCTTTTATTTTTGATAGTGGTGCTAATTTCTGCAGTCACCTCAGAAGCATCATCTTGCTTCAGATTTACAATCTTGCTCAGGTTGGAGAAACTCTTCTGGACTTTCATATATTCATTACTACTATGGTAGCTCTTATTCTACATGTCAGTAATCAAGTGAGGGTCTTCATTCAGATGTGAAGTATACTCATTTCAGTCTTTCCCTGGAGGTTATGGGAATAACCAGTTTGGATCTAGAGGCACTGAGAGGATCCAGGTGAGAGCCCCATCCATCACTCAACTTCACCGAGCCACCACAACAAGTAACCAAAGTGGCATTAAGGGCATCCTGCCATTAGTGTTAGCTCAGACTCTATACCAGATGATCCTCAAGTATCTGACTATACCTCTCCTTCCATCTGCAGATACCTTAGAAAATTGGCAGTTCCCTTAGAGTGAATGATTGGAGGACTCTTATCAGCAGTTTTAGCTGTTTTGAGGAGTGCTTCACTCAGGAGATCTAGCCTGGTTTTCAATCAATGAGCAATGTGTCTGTGAATTGACTTAGATCAACCAGAAGAGGCACTACTGTTTGCCTTTTCTGTTGTGTTGGGGGATCTCAGCCTTCTGTGATCAGCTCTCAAGTTTTCAGACAAACTGAGGAGCATTTTCACCAGATCTCATTTTTTCTTATTATATAAATTACTAAAATTTTAGACAGCTGCCATCTGTCTTGGCCCAGGGAACTCCATGATCTACTAACTAACACCAAAGCCCCCTGCAGATAGAGGAACTCTGGTGACCTCCATGGCTCTGAAACCCCTACCTGTCGTACCTTGTGTCTTGACCCCTGCCACAGTGGGATGCTAGCATCGCCATTGACACTGAGGAGCCTGGCTTCATGGCAGTTGCTTCAGTGTCAATGTGACCGGCAGACACTGATCCTGGTTTCTTTTCTGAGTCTTGCCTATCACATGGGAAACAGATCCATGCTGTACTTTAGGTCTCCTTTGTAGCCTCTGGATTCTTATGTTAGACCCTGGGCTTGACGTTTAGTGGGCTATGCCTTGAGCTACTGAAATGAGAAAGCTAGGGGCCCTCTTGCTTTTACAACATGCCTTGAGCTCATGGCTGACTAACTGTAGTCTGTCCTTTCTAAGGGCTCCAGAGTAGTGAACAGAAGCCAGTCTAAGTCACTGCTTCCACTACACCATTCTAGTAGCCTAGCTGCTATACACTTCAATGACTTGCCTGCATCTGTGTCATCCCAACAAACTATAGATGGACGTCTTGTGCTTGTGTTATCAGTACCCTACTTACTACCAGTAATGGGATTTTGTTGCCATCAAATCGGTGCAATGACCTGGATTTTCCCTGGGATCCACAACCCCATCCTGAAGATCTGTTTTTAAAGTCATTCCTGGTATCAACTGCTTTGGCCTCATTTCCATCAAAAGCACAATCAGAATTTCTTGCATAAGGGAGGGAGAGTGGAAGGGAAGAGAGCTACTAGAAGATCCCATCTGATCATAAGAGGGTCAAAAAAAGCTTTGGTTTTCCCATCCTGGGCCTCTCAAAAATGTTAGAAGGACATATCAGAGGGATATCAGATAATGGAGGAGATCCCCAGTGGGGCCCAAGAAGAAGAGTGTAGGGGAGGAAGAAGGCTGAAATTCATTAATGCTAATGCTACCTGTGACTGTGTATACATGTATATACATGTGAATATATATACATGTGACATGTGAATATAACATTGTTAACTTGGATACTTGGTATTGGGAGGGAAAAAAATGAGGAGGCAGATGATGGGGGCACCAAGTACTATGTGAATGTATGTAAACATGATCTGCATTATGATGTGACACTACAATGCACCAATAAAAATAACAAAAATGTCTTTTTCTCAGAAGTAAAGAGAAATTCCAGTGACTTAGGGAAATTCAAGTAAGTAGAATGGGTTAATTCTTTGGGAAACGAACAGTGTTTCTTCATCCAAATTGTTGGGATACTATTTTATATAATTTGGCACATTTCACTCATTTTACAAATTGCTTTCTATTTTATAAATTGTCTATATTCCAGTAGCCTTCTCAGGTATCCAATGGAAGTGTGGTTAGGGTTTGATTCATCTCCCTGGGGCTGCCTGTTTATTTTTAAATGACATTTGAGCCGCGCATGATCACGCAAGCTTATAATCTCCGTGCTTGGGAAGCAGAGACAGGAGGATCCCACAGGTTCTAAGCCAGCCGCGCTGGCTTAAGAGACCCTGTTTCCGAATAAAAAGTATAAGATAGGTCTGGGAGTGTACCCCGAAGGTAGAAGGGCTTCCAAGAACCCCAGTACCACCACCAAAAAAAAAAATAAATAAATAAAATGACATTTGAAGTCGGGTGTAGTGGCGCACGCTTGTAATCCCTGCACTTGGGAGGCAGAGACAGGAGGGTCATGCAGGTTTAAAGCCAGCCTCGCTGGTTTAAGAGACTCTGTTTCCAAATATAAAAGTATAAAAATAGGTCTGGGAGTGTAGCCCAGAGGTAGAAGGGCTTCCAGGAACCCCAGTACCAAAAAAAAAAAAAAAAAAAGGAGAGACATTTGAAGCAACATCCAGAGAAATGCTCAAAATAACAATAGTCACCCACAGCGTGTCAGTGAACACTGGAACTTTAGGTAAACGGCGCATTTGTGGTAGGTCAAATGTAAAGACTAGTGACCAGGGTTAGACCAAAGGGTGGGGCACAAAGAGGCATAGGAAAGGTGCTGAGGCCAAGAACTCAGCACTCCTTGCAGCAGGATGAAGAGTCGACAGACTCTGACATATTTCCTTTACTAGGAGGAAGGGCCTGGTGTGAGCTCCAGAAAGGCAAATGAGCAAGAAGTCAAAGCCCTGTTGTCCTTACTTCAAATTCCCTGTTTTCAGATGTGCAGACGTTCTCATTCAGGGCGTTGGAGACGCTAAGTGACTTGCTCAGGGTTGCACTGCTAGGAAATGGTGCTCGGAACACTGCCTGGTACCAGTGGGCACTTGGTAAAACTCAATGCTGTCTGGCTCCAAAGCCTTTGCTTCTGTAAAAAGCTGGTCAAGTGTTTCTTTCTCCTTCTGGGTGGCGGTCAATTTCAGAGTAAAGACCAAGACATTTCTATCTCTGTATTTTCTGGGTTGAGCACAGCATTCAGTATTCAGAGATGCCCATGAAATATTTACTTTGTTTGATCCTCCTCCCAGCCCCTTCTAATGGACGAAACAGTGATAGTGAGAGGTAAACTTGAACTGTCCTCACAGGTGCAGACCTAGGCCATGTTACATACAAGGCAGTGGACACTCTGGAGCACGTAGCAGTAGGATGTGGTTTCAGTTTCCAAGGATTTATTCATAGAATTAGACGGATCATAACTATATTCATTTTTTCTTATCTGTAATATGGTAGCTACCTCGCTGGGTGTTTTTATAATTAAAGATTGCACAGAATAGAAGAAATATTAAGTATCTCACAAATGAACTTCAACTTCTAATAATCCTAAACTTAAATTACTTTTTCTTTAAACATTGGAACTTCTCGGGGCTTCTCCTAGTCTACCGGATATTTAGTAAGTCTCCATGATGGGCCCACATGCCAGGAGTTCATGATCATTTCTAACCTTTGTCTGCCGGTATCTTGCAGGAGTATTATTCTTGGAACACACTTTGGAAATACTCATAAAGCCTTGGTAGGCTCAAAACATAGCATTTTTCTCTTAGTATTGTTGTCATGATTATTATTGTCTTATTATTTTTAGTTGAAATAATACAGGTACTGGGAGCTGAATGACTCCCATGTCGTATTTCAGAATTCACAATTTTCTGATAGACTTTCATTCTGAATTCAGCAAGTCTATCCCCTGTGAATTTTGCTAGCTTTAGAACATACAAATTGAACATAGACAAATCCTTCCTGTCCTGGCTCATTAGGGTGATGGATGGTGGAGACAGGATTGTGCCATGCTGTGGGAGAGATGATGTCTTTGTTTTTTAATTGTACAGGGATTTGAGGGGTGCAGGAAAAGTGGAGGCAATTTTCCAAGTGCTCACTACTTACTCATCCACCATACCAAGTCTTTAAGCATCAGTAATAAAAAAAATCCCAAACTCAAATACCACTTAGAATTTTCGATTCTCTCTCTTTGCATCAGATGAGACAAAAATAGATACATGGGAAATGGTGTTCTTTATTCCTTGGATAATTTTGGTGCCAAATAATAACTTAAGCAATGAATTATCTTCCAATACTTTCGTGCAAACTCATGGCTCTAGTGAGCACTCTGGACTCAAGACCTGTTCAACATCCCTGAATCTCTGGGAAGCAAGGAATCCTAGAAGCAAGCCTTGGGCGGGGAGCCCACCTTTGTGTTCTCAGCTGGAGTCTGCTATTTATTTGCAGTAAGAATTTGGGAAAGTCCTTCCTCTGTTTATCCCCTAGGGGTTGGGTGGATTCTGCTATGAGAGTGTTTGGGTTGTGGCTGTCCCAGACTAATTTATCTCAATTCAGCAAATATCTATTGGTTACCCACCAGATTCTGGTCCTGAGATATGTGGAAAAGCCCAAGCTTCCTTCTGATTTCAGAAAGACCATAGTCGAGATGATTAGATAAATGTAGACTTATAAATATACTATAGGTAAATGTGGACTCATAAATATCCTGTGGGTAAATGTGGACTCATGAATATCATCTAGATAAAAGTGGGATCATTGATAATCATGTAGGTGAATGTGGATGCATAAATATCCTATAGGTAAACATGGACATATAAATATATAAATAAATGTGGACTCATGGATAATTATGTAGGTAAATGTGGATGCATTGATATCCCATAGGTAAATATGGACACATGAATATCATGTGGGTAAATATTGACTCATGAATATCACTGACACACTACATAAGTGACTTGAGAGGAGAACAGTGATCATAGAAGGAGTCAAAAAAAAAGTCATAGCTGTAGATGAATAGGGTTCTGAGACTGCATAGGAGTTGGTCAGGTGGGAGAGTAGGGGCAAGGGCCTTCCAAGTAGAGGCTGTGGCAATTGTACAGGAGCAGAAAAATGAAAAGGAAAATATATGGTTTGTGTAGACAACTGATATCAGTCATGTGTGGCTGGCACATCTGCATATGGGTACATGGGTGCACATGTACATATGTGTTATATGGAGAAGTAGTGGCAGAAGGTGATATTAAAGCAAAGGATAAGGTCTCAGAAGTCCTTAAATAGCACGGGCTTCCTGTGGAGGCCAAATGTGGAAGGCACAGGATGGATGGGTGGGTTGGAGCGAGGGCTGGAGATGGTGGCCTGAGGTTGTTTGGGTTGTTTCTGAAGGAGCATGTCTTCTGTTTCTGACTTAGCATGGTGTCACTTTCGGGGCTGGGGATAGTGGTGCAAGAGCAGAATAGGTAGAGTTTTATAATGGAGGGTTGCCTAGACTTGGTAAGACAGAGAAGCTCACAGCTATTTGCTTTCTTTCTGAGCTCTACTCAGTCAGTGTAGCCGTTCAGCAAAATCTCATTTTTGAAAAAAACCTTGTGTATAATTGAGCCCATCAGGTCTCCTCTAAGGGTAAACAGCACAACTTTGGATTCTTGCCTTGAATCCTGCCTCCTCTCTGCTTGCTGATTTTGAAGATAATGAATCAAACTTTCCATGTTCTCTTGTAAAAGCAGCTAAAGGAAGGAAGGCAAGAAGATGTCTTGGGAGGTAGGGATTTAGCTTTCCTTCAGGTGTGAGAAGAGAGGCCAGCAGATCAAGCAAGTTGACTTTGTTTCTACCAGGTGCCAGAGGCTGGTACCTCCTTCAGGCCTGAAAATGCTCCGTTTACCTGCCTCCACCTCCAGAGCTGGGGAGGAAGGATGCTTATCAAATGCAGCTCTGACATGCACATTTGCTTTTGGCCTTTTTCTTGCTTAGACAGAATAAAGCTTAAACTTCCATGCCAGCCCTTTCTGATCTGGCCCTGAGCCCTTCCAGCCTCCCCCCATCCCACCCAAATGCAGGACTTATTCCCCAAATGCAGGGGCCCTGCCCCCCAAGGTCTTCATTCTTTGTTCCTCTGCCAAGTGTGTTCTGCCCTGTGACCCACTAATCTAGCCTCCCCGCCCCCGCCCAGGTCTACACTAAGACACTTCTCACCTAGGATCCTTTTCTGACTCTGAGTGTTGATGAGCTGAGAGTTCTTGAAGGGTTCTTGACCTTACACCCCATCAACAGCATCTTCTTCCAAGTCCTTTGGTTCTTATGATCTCAAATTTTAATATTTTATTCACCCACTTCTCTCTCTTGCTAAGATTCTGTATGCTTTAGAAACATAAACATGGCCAGGAAGAGCTTACTCCCAGGGCTGGGTCTCCAAGGGACCTTCTAGCAGAGCATTTTTAATGTGCTCAAGGTGGTGTTAGATAAGAACTTTAGATTCTGAAGTCAAGGGGAAGGAGTGTGAAGGCCAGACCATGAGACAAGAAGGAATGTGGCACCTTCCTCCAGGATCACTATGTCTCTGAAGGGCAGGGATGTCCCTGCCCCAACCCTGTTGCATAGATCAGCAGGGCATGCCCTGGACTTTGCATGAGAGCAGGGACACTGGATTACATTTGCCTCCTGCCCTGTATTAGTAAGCTCAGGAGGCCAGAATGACATGAGTTACACCAGGCGGTTCCAACAATGGGCACCATTTCTCTAGGGGCTGGAAGTCTGAGATCAAGGTGCCACCGCTGGGCTAGAGCTGGTGAGGAATACTTCCTGGCTTGGAAACACCTGCTTCCTCATTGTGTCATGGTAGAGAGACAGATCTCTCTCTCTCTCTCTTCCCACTCTTATAAGGCCATAGTCCTATTGCATTGGGGCCCCACCCTTAGGACCTACTGTGTGTGTGTGTGTGTGTGTGTTATACAGACTGAACCCACAGGCATTCTACCTCAGAGCTACATCCCTATCCCTTTTTGTCTTTTGAGACAGAGGCTCATTACGTTGCTAAGGTTGGTCTTGAACCTGCGATTCTTCTGTCAGCCTCCCAAGTGCTGGGATTACAGGCATGTAGTACCACACTCCTGGCTTCTTAGGATATAATATAACCAGTATCAACCTTAACCTAAATATCTTAGACTCCAGCTATAAATGCAGGTGAGGAGGGCGGGGTGGTGGTGGATACAGTTCAGTCCACAGCCCTCACGAGGCCTCTGCTGTACCTTTCCCCCAACAAATTAGCTGGAGTCATTTGGGTGTCACTTGCTATGACCCTGTTGATTGTTAATTCCATTTTCCAGTGCTTTCCATTTTCCAGTGCTTTCCATTTTCAAGGCACATTGTTGAATGCAACAGCGAAAGCATCTTACTCAGAAAGGGTGTTACTGGAGTATTGGGGGACCCTCAGCATCTGGTCAAGCTGTCTCTGGTCCTCCTTATCTCATGATTATTTCTCACAAGCCCATCTTGCTGCCGGAGCCAGCTGGAAGAAGTACGGGTTCTGAAGAGAGGCGTGAGGATGAAGAATTTTAAATTCTAATGTGGAGGAGCCACCAGCCTACTATCTCTACTGGCCGACCCCTGTTCCTGGGTCAATATTTCCTATGCGTCGACAACTATGCCTGGGTCAGGGAGAAAAGAGGAAAAAGCCAGCCACACCATTCCAGGGGCCGTGTGAACCATTACTCCCATAAACACTGATGGCTGTTTTACCAAAGGCCGCTTTGAGGCTTAGACAAGTTAGAATCCCTCAGCTAATAAGTGGAAGAGGCTGAGTTTGCACCCAGATTCTGCCTCTGTGAGGGATGGTGTTGGTACTAAGCTCAGACCCCCTAGCTGGGTGCTGCTCCTGTCCTCCACCTTCAGAGGGGTCCTAATGTCATCTCCCACCTGAGATTTGTCCTTGCTGGAGAGGGAATGCCATCACCCCAGGGCTCAGCCTGCAGCAAAAGATGGGCTCAGGATGCTGGTCCCATCCTGGAGGGAGGGCAGTGGCCTGGGGAGACCTCTTGCCTGTGCAGAAGGCTCGGGCCCTGGATCACCACCCTGCCTCTCTAATATCTACCTCCCAGGCATCATGACCTCAAGCGGTTGCAAGACTCAGAATTCTTGTCCCCGGCTCTGCTTTGAGGGACCCTGATCTGAGACGGACTCTGAAACCCAGACTCTTCCCTGGCCTGTGTGTGTCAGTCTCCACACCTGCACATTCTTTTGTCCTGTCCTGTGTCCTGGGGGCTGCCCCACTCCAGGAAGATATGTTAGCAGGTGTCCACTTTCTCCTGGCTCCTAGGATGTCTGGCCTGGCCTATGGTCATTGGAAGGTTAGAGGGCCGAGAGAGGTTGAGATAGTTGTCCCTCTGCCCCAGCCTTGCACTGGCTCCTAGTTGTGACAGTGGCTTTCTCCAATGTTCAGTCTGGCTCTTACACTGACTACAGCCTCACCCACTTCTCCAGGGCTGCTGGTGTACTCCATCCTCACCCCACCTATCCTAGTCTCTGGTGAGTTGGCATCCTGAGTTGGTTCTCTTTCCCTGATTAGAGGTTTGGGCCCTTCTGTAAAGGATGTTTCATTCAAAGTCCCTTCAAAGATTCCAGCTCAGTGGGACCTATGTTTGTTCCTGCCAGGCATCCTAATTTCTTTAGCTTTCATCTGACAGATTGACTCAGATTGATTGCTAATGGCTGCATGCAGCAGTGCTTTTGGGAAGAGTGCTGTGATCCATTAGTGATGTCTGTCAGTGTGCAGCAGGGGCGCATGGCATGAGTGCCATGTTGTGGTCTTCTCTGATCACATCCCTGAGAGTTATTTTAGCTCTGACTTCTAGGATCTATGTATGAGCAAAGAGATGAGTTTCTTTGACCATAGAAGCCTAAAGAAAATAATGGAGTTAATGGCTTTGGCCAACAGCTTAGTGGCAAATAATCCATTGATGCTGTGTGAAACTATCTTCTCTGTGTAGCCAAGTAATCTTTGCTTTTAACTTGACTTTGAAGCTTATATACTATTGGTGCTGCTGTCAGTAATAGACAAGTGAAGGAGGAGGTGGGAGGGTCTTTCATAGGCTGTTGGCTGGCTTATTGAATGGAAAGCCTTCCTGTTATAGGTGGGCCTATTTAGACCAGAGGCAGTGGAGTGATGTGCTCAGCAGCTGTGTTTGGCAGTCCTTCACAACACTCTTCCTCTGCAGCCAGCCCCTGGCCACATCTTCTCCAGGTGCCACATGTGAACTCTGCCCTGTGCAGCTCCTCAGGGCTCCCCAAACTCCTGGAGTTGGACACTGATTACATCTTCCTGATCACATATCTCTGTGCACTCTGTGTAGACTGGAGGTCGCAGAGGAGGGACAGCATGCTTAGAACCCAGGTTATTTCCCCCATATTCCTTTCCCAACAGCTCTCCTTCACTCTCCTGAAAGTTGTCCACGTGGGCTCCCAGGCATTCCTCTGGAATGTCCTGGCCTCCTTTTTTACTCTGAGTTTCTATTCATACTTCAAAACTTAACAACTTGACTTTTGCTGGCTCAGATGATTGACTTGTCTCCCTCTGTCCTATGGCCCCCATGGTCCCCTGAGCTGAACTATACTCAAGGCTCCGTTGGCCTATTTGCTCCCAGCCTGGATGTTCCTAGTATCTGTGGCTCCCACAGGTGTGGCTGCACTCCTACTAGGGACCCAGTAAAAGTTCACAAACTCTGAATATGCCAGGGAGTCAATGGATGAACACAGGTAGTTGGGGACTTTTCTCCTAAAGACACCTCAGCAAGGAGTGCCCATCTACCAATGCTCAGGAGTCTGAAGCACTCAAGTTAGCCTACTCTGCAGGGAGTAATAAGTACATAAAAATATCGTTTGTCTTCCTCCCTCTGCTCCCCTGAGAGGTAGCCACAGAGCCCCTCATGCCCTCCCTCCTGTCAGCAGCCCAGCTGCTTTGCACTGTCGTGAGCAACCAGCCAGGAATAAAGCCCCAGTTAGCAAGAAGGAAAATTGATTGAACCTTTTTTTCCTTTCCCTCCACTTTTGTTTTGCGCTCCCTGTAAACAAGGCTGCATGGCTGGCATCCAAGAGGAAGGAAAATTGAATTTAAAATCATTTAAAACTTGCCATGATTAATGTCACGCCAGGTAAGCAATGAGAAAGAACATTAGAAGACTACCAAAATTATTCTGCTCTTCAGCCAGGAAAAGTTTTCTTCCAGTATGCATTTGAATATATCATGTAGGCCTCTCTACATTAAATGAATACAAGAATATGGATCTTACATGTGGAGGGCAGAGCACCATCTCTACCCACATACATAAAGGATTCATATATGATATGCCTACTATGAGGATTGAATTTGTATGAGTTTATTGTATCCTCGTGGAACACAGCATGTGGAAACACTGCAGATATTGGAAGTTGGGTGCAGGGAATTGGGCTAGTCAGGCTGTGGGGTGAAATGCAGTGTGGTCAGGCCTTCTCTGACTCCCTGAGGATGACTGGCTAGTAGGGTCCCACTGTTCAAGGCCTAGGGGCTGTGCCTTCTTATCCCCACACACTCCAGCTATTTGAGATGGCTACTGGGATGGGCGTGTGCTTCTGGGGAGGCAGATTGCTTCAGATACACCACGAGCTCTCTGAATGTTGTAGGGGCCACTGCTACCAGAGGAGGTGTCAGTTGCCATCAAGGAGTTAGGTAGCCATTCCAGGAAGGAAGGTCCCATGTCAGTTTATGTGATACTGAGTGGGTGGTTGATCTCTTGGAGAAGCATTAGAAGTTCAGGTTGGTCCTGGCTCTTGGCAAAATGGACATTGAGGTAGCAGGAACTAGTTCAACTTCGGTGAGCGGAACACCTGGTTTCGGTCACACATGTAGACTTCGCCCTCGCCCCACCATGATTCTGAGCTGATTGTGCTCATGACCCATCATGCCAGCATGGGAGACATTAGTGACAAGCTGGGCAACGTCAGCTGGCTGAGCCATTCTGGATCCCTGACAGTTTGTGCGTCATTCTGGTGGGGGCCCCTCTGATAGATATACATAAAGGTTTTGCTCTTGATGTTCCAATCTTGTTTTTCTAGGCCCTTGACCAGCCATTTCAGCTATCTGAAAAATGGCCATGATTCCTTCTGAATTCTTATCTCTGGTGGTTTTTCTTTGACACAAAGTCAATGACTAAGTGTCATGCCTGATCCCCTGCCCATTTGGAGGACTTCCGCTCACCACTGTCTTTAAAGAATAGCCTTGAATGTGGCCCTGGAGAAGTGGCTGTCCATCTTGGCTCCCTCCTCCTCTGGCAGCTGGTCCTAAGGGAGAGCCTTGTCAGTGCATTGGCATGGTCTGGGGGAGGCTCTGAAACCATGCTGTTGGCTGACACAGATCATCATTTTGGAGGTTTGACTGGTGCCCTCTGTTACTGCTCATGACTTGTCCTGCATGAGCCACCTTCTGCCTAATGTGTGATCATCAAGGCATGATTAAACCCACATACTTCAGAAAATTTCCAGCCAGACAGCCATCAGTGCTCTGTGATCAGGTATCCCTTTTTTTTTTTTTAAACCAGTACTGAATTTTATCCCAAGATCTGTTTATTGGCATAGCCTTGCTCTAAACACACAAAGTCCACATTAAAAGTCCCAGTTAGGTCTTAAGCCTCATGCAGCATATTTTTTTACACCTGTTAGGTCTTTGAGTTCTTAGGATCCAGGGGGTGGGGCACTGATACTGCAGACTGGATGAGTTGCAGAGCTGTTTCCTGGTCTGGTATCACTGGAAGCTGGAAGCCTTCTATGTCCCATAGTAAATAGGTTGGGACAGCCCAAGTGGTGCCTCAGTGTCATGGGAGAGTGCTTCTAGAACTCCCCCATGGCAACCCAAATCCTGGACTCAAGGTCCCTGATAAAATGGTGTAGTAGTAGCACAAAACGCATGCATATCTCTCTGTATACTTCAAATAATCTCTATATGACTTAAAATATCTATCTAATTGTGTGCCATGTACACAATTGCTCTACTGGATTTTGTCATAAAATCTTTAAGGAAGATAAAAACAAACACAGAAAGAAGATGCTATATAATTCCATGTGTGTAAAGTTTAAAATATACAAAGCTCGCTATGTTGTTTGAAATTAGTCCTGTGAGTGTTCATGGGGTGTAGGTAGGGATTGCAAGGGGCACAAGACATTTTTATGTTCTGCTAATGATCTATTTTGTAATTTGAGTGTTGGTAATGTGTGTTCAGTGTGAAATATTTAAATGAACTGGATATAGTTCACAGTTTTGTGGATAGGTTATAAACTGACAAAATCTACTATTAAAATTGAATTTCTTACTGCATTTTTGCAGTAAGAAATGCATGCCATTGTTTAAAATCCTTTAGTGTTTTTATTATACTTAAACAATATTTTTCTATTAGGTGTGGTGGCACAGTCCTATAATCCCAGTTGTTGGGAAGGTAAGAAAGGCAGGTGTAAGTTTGAAACCAGCCTTGGCAACTTTGCAAGGCTCTTAGCACCTTTGTAGTTTACTTAACTTGCTGGTACACTGACAATAGGGTAACATTGTTATCTAGGACTATGTCCCAGTCAGAAAAGACCTAAAAGTTTCCCCTGGCATACAAGTGAAACCAAGCTGCCAATCTTCACCTGGAAATGTGCCTCTAAATTGCTTGTCCAGTGGACTTAACAAGCTACTTTTGGAATGAATTTCTAAGGCAAATTTCAAATCCCTGTATGATATGACTCAGTCTCCTGTAACTTTTTTTTCCCCAGTAAACAATCTTGAAGCCAGTTTTAAAGAATTATTACAGACTTTGGGGTCTCTAGATTTTATTGCCAGAAGTAATCTTTTAGCCTCTCCTATCCATAGTGCACCCCTGATGCTGAACTCTAGCACTTTCCTGTTGGGAATATACAAGAGGTAGGCTTATTAGAAACCTACTTCCTTTTAACTAATAACCCATCTTTATCACATATGCAAACAAAGATTCCAGAAACCCTTTACACTTGCTTTAATCCTCTGATTTTTTTTTTTTTAATTCTGGTCCTTTCTTTCCCATTTGGGACCATCTTAGGATAAACCTTACAAACAAACATTCCACAAACACTTTACAACTTGCTTTACCCCTCTGATTTTTCTATCCTGGTCCTTTCTCTCTCATTTGGGACAATCTTGGGATAAACCTTACACCATGCTTTCTTAGTCTCACAAAATTTCCTTTTGTTACAAAAAAATTTTTACACCGGCACACTCTTTATATCTATTGTTGTTACATGCGAGCAAACCAAAAATCAAACATGCCAATTAATAATGTTGTTTAGATACCAGCAATTTAAAAACCCATTTAAATGACTTAAGTGTTACTTTAAACCTTATGAAGTGAAGAGCATTTTATTGAATTATAGATTACCATGGAAAGTTAAGACATTAGATAAACATCACTAGCACCTTAAAACCTTAATTTTGCAAAAGGAATAAAATTAAAGACAATGCATATTACATTTGATAATCACATCTCCCAGGAGTCTAATTGCACAGCTTTTTAGAAGTTACCATTTTAGCTAAGATCAGTTGAGATAAAAAAAAAATCTTTGAGCAATAATTTTAGTGCAACACTGTGAGACCTTGTTTCCAAATAAAAATAAATAAAATAGGGCTGGGGGAGTAGCTAAAAAGTAGAATGCCCCTGGGTTCCATTCCCAGAACCAAAAAAAAAAAACACCCTCCAAAATACTTTCTTTTATATTTAAAGAATGCCTAGCCTCACTGGCCATCTCTCCCTGCTTCTCAGGAGTGGTCTATTCTGTCCCCACAGGAGGTGTAAGGACAGAGGCAGGTATAGAAAAGGTCTGGCTTTGGAACTAATTGTCTAGGTTGGAATCCTGGTTCTAATACATGGTGGCTGTATATCCAAACTGCTTAACCTCTCTGGACTTCAGTTTACCCAACTGTAAAGTCAACCCTCACAGACTTATTATGATGATTGAAGTGAGATGATACATGGAAATGTAATAAGAAAATGTCACTTCACAGCCAATGATTATCATAAATAACTTCATCTCTTTTCATTTCCTTGAATACACCAAGCTCTTCATTCTCAAAGTACTTTTTATACTCTGTTTCTTTCCTTGAAACCCTCTCACTCTATCTCAAAAGATAAAACAAACAAACAAAAAACACTGTTGTGGGTGAGTAATTACCTGTTTTTAAAAATAATTGAAATGGGAATTGAACCAGGAGCATTCTACCTCTGAGATATATGCCCAGTCCTTTTTATTTTTTTCTTTTATTTATGTATATATTTTTATTTTATTTTATTGGTACACTATATAGTCTCACATTATAATGTAGATCATATTGACAATGGCATTTGAAACAGGGGCTTACTACATTGCTATAGCTGTCCTTAGACCTCCTGTGAAACAGGAGGCTCCTGTTTCAGCCTCACAAATACTGGGATTACAGGTCTGCTGTGCTATTAACCTTACCAGGGTCACATGGTTCATGAGTGGCTGGTTTTGAACTTGAACTCTCATTATTGATGTTCTAGTCTAGGACTCTTTCTGTAGTAACACATTCCTTTCTTGAGGGGAAGACGAGTCTAACTTATTTTTCTAAGTTTCATGGTCTTGAGAAGTGGAGGAGGGATTTTGATGAATTGAATAACTTTCTTAAGTTGACATGGTTCGTGAATGAGCTCTCAGTTTGGTTTAGGAGACAATATGTAAACACTTGAAGTAAAATAACAAATTTATGTTTCAGTGCTATAGGAGAAGAGCTTTCCTGCAGCATGATTAATTGCCAAGTGATCAGTGAAGACAATGCCCAAGTTCACAGCAATGAGAGGTCTGTGTGAGCGGGCTGCTGCTCCAGAAAGACTCCCCAGAGGGGCTGGGGTGTGAGGGGCAGGGGATGGAAAGGAGCTGGATCTGCGCACTGAGGATAACTGTTTCCAGGATGCGTGGGTCCAAGAAGACCAGGGGTCCTTGCTGGGACAGCCAGGAAGCAGTTTAATTGGAGCCAGTATTTACCCAGGACATTAAATTGGGAGACTCAACAAGGAAGTTGAGTTCTTACAGAAAGGATGGATGCTGGAAAAAGAAGTTTGTCTTTATTGCTGATAAATTGTATTTTTTGCAAATGGCTTTATTGACATATAATTGAAATACAAAACACTTGCCTGTTTTTAATGTGTACAATTTGAAAAGTTTGAACACAGACATATGCCCATGATACCATGGCCACAGCCAAAGTAATGACAAACTCTTCATTTTCAAACCCAGATCTCTAGAATGTCTTTATTTTGAAAACTTACGCCCATTTACAACTCATTTCCCTTTACTTCAAGCTCCTAGGGGCTACCATTCTTTCCCTTGATCCAATCACTGATTATTTTAAGTGCCTCATATATAAGTGGAAAGCCTTCTTAACAATGGTCTTGGCAACTTCTTGGATATGGCACCAAAAGTATAGGCAGTAATAGCAAAATGAGACTGTCTTTAACTAAAATTCTTCTGCATAGCAAAGGAAACAATTGTTGTAGCAGAATGACAATCTACTGGGTGGGAGAAAATATTTGCAATTTTTTTTTTATCTGACAAGGGGTTAATATCCAAAGAATATAAGAAAGCTCTGCAACTCAATAGGAAAAAAATAATGAAAACAAAGCAAAACAAAAAACTATAAGTAAACAGATTCAGAGATTGGGCAAAGGACTTGAATAGACTTTTCTTCAAAGAAGATATGCAATGGCCATGTATGTGTCCATAAGTGGCCATATGCATCATTTCTCCATATGTGGCCATAAATGTCCAGGGTTAGAAAAAATGCTTAAAACGACCAATCATCATGAAAATGTAAAGCAAAACTATAATGGGATGCCACCTCATACCTTAGGTAAGCAACTTCTAGTAAGTAAAGTCAAACGATAACAAGTGTTGGTGAATATGTATAAAAATTTAAACCCTTAGACACTTGGTAGAATCTAAGATGTTGTAATTACCATGAAAAACAGCACAGTTTTCTCAAAAAACTAAAAATGAAACCACCATATGATTCAGGATTTCTATCTCTGGGTATATATTCCAAAGAATTTAAATCAGATCTCAAAGAGTTACTCACAGTAGCCAAGATGTTGAAACAACACAACTATTCATTCACCGATAAATGGATGCAGAAAATGTGATTTATTATATAGTGGAATATTATTCAGCCTTAAGAAAAATATGAATATCTTCATTTGTAGCGCTATAGATGAGCCAAAAGAGAATTATGCTACATGAAATAAGCCAATCTCAGAAGGATAAATACTACATGCCGATTGTTTTCTTTCTTAAATAAAACTTGGAACAGGTCAGATTATAAAGTCTGGTTATAGTTGTGGAAAAGTAGTCATGAACAGGATTCCAATTACGTTTGCTTGGGATTGCAGTTAAACCTACTACACACAACACTGTGAAGCCATGTGTAGAAGGCGTCCATCACTGATAGTTGGTGAGAGCCTATGTCAGGCCAGGCACGCAGTGCTTCACACACTAATCATTTTTACTTTTTATTGGTGCATTATAGTTGTACATCTTAGTGGAGTACAAGATGGTGGAGGCACACATGCACACATCACCCAATTAGCCCTTCCCCAATTCTTACCCCATTCCTTCCCCCTCCCTTCTCATGTTTGGCTTAGTGATTGACTTTGATTGTTAATGTACATCATGAACATTAGAGAATTTCCCTCTTCCCCCCTAATGTCCCCTCAGGTTGCCTTATTTGCTCATCTATAGAATCTCCTTCTTTGTCTAGAGTTCCTCCTATGACCCATTTCCTTCCTAGCTTTCACAAATTAGGGAGAACATTAAATTTCTTGGTTTTTTGTGACTGATTAATCTCACTTAGCATTATGTTCTCCAGTTCCATCCATTGTTCTGTAAATGATGCGATTGCATTTTTCTTTATGGCTGAGTAAAATTCCATTGTGTACATATCCCACAGTTTTGTAATCCATTCATCTGTTGATGGACATCTTGGCTGGTTCCATAATTTGGCAATGGTGAATTGTGCAGCTATGAACATAGATATGAATGCATTAGCTTGGTAGTCTGGTTTTCATTCTTTTGGGTAGATACCCAGAAGTGGTATTGCTGGATCACATGGTAAGTTAATTCCCATTTTTCTGAGGCTCCTCCATACAGTTTTCCAAACTGGTTGCACTAATTTGCAGTCCTACCAACAATGTCTTAAGAGTTCCCACTTCTCCACATCCTCGCCAGCATCTGTTGTTGTTTGTGTTTTGAATGATTGCCATTCTAATTGGAGTTAGGTGAAATCTCAGGGTAGTTTTGATTTGCATCTTTTCAATTGCTAATGATGTTGAGCATTTTTTCATGCGTTTATTAGCCATTTGAATTTCTTCTTTCATGAATTGTCTATTTAGTTCCCTTGTCCATTTTTTGACTGGGTTGCTTGTTTTCTTAGTACTGCGTTTTCTGAGTTCTCTGTGTATTCTATATATTAGTCCTCTATCAGAGGATAGGTGGCAAAAATCTTCTCCCTTTCTGTTGTCTCTTGGTTCTTGATAGTTTCCTTAGCTATACAGAAGCTCTTAAGTTTAATGCAATCCCATGTATTGATCTGCCTTTTAGTTTCTTGTGCCTTTGGGGTCCTATTGAGAAAGTTTTTACTCATGTTGTAGTGTTGGACCTATGCTCTCTTTAAGGAGCCTCAAGGTCGCTAGTCTAATTTCCAAGTCTTTGATCTACCTTGAATTGACTCTTGTGTAAGGTGAGAAAGTGGGGTTTATTTCCATTTTTTCTGCATATGATCAACCAGTTTTGCCAACACCATTTGTTAAACAGACTATCTTTTTTTCAGCTTTTTTTTGCCCCTTTGTAATAAATCAATTGACTGTAAGTATGTGGATTTGTTTCTGAGTATTCTATTCTGCTCCATTGGTCTATGTATCTGTTTTTGTGCCAGTACTGTGCTGTTTTATTATTATGGCTTTGTAGTATAGTTTAAAGTCAGGTATTGTAATTCCTCCTGCATGTTTTATGTTGCTGAGAACTACTTTGGCTATTCTGGGATTTTTGTTGTTCCAACTGAATTTAAGGACTGGTTTTTCTATGCCTATCAGGAATGACCTTGGTAATTTAATGGGTATTGCATTGAATCTGTAAATCACTTTTGGATAATTATTTTAACCCTTACTACAGCCTTATGAGGGTAGGCAATTTGACAACAAAGAGAAGTGACTCTGGGACCTATATATTTGGGCTGGATCTGCCACTTATTAGTATCCCCTGCTAATAAGTAGCATCCACCACTACATTCTTAATCTAACCACTCCTTTTTTTCTCTCAGGGTACATTTCCCATGAGCCTCCCCGATTGGTGAGAAGGGAGGCTATTTTGGATGCATTTCTCTCCTGCAGGTACTGCTCTTTGGATGGGCCAGGCCAGCTGCAGAGCTCATTACCTGGCCTAACTCTGTGCATCTAACTGTGCTACGGTCTAGGCCTCTTCCCATCCCAGCTGTACTGATGAGAAGCAAAGTGATCCTTATACTTTCCACCTTGTATTTTACCTATATGAAAGAATTAAAGGAGACTTAAATACATGTGAGCCATACCAAATTTGTGATTATAAAAAAACTAAGTATTTTCAATTCATACATTGATCTATAGAGTCAATGCAATCCTTATCAAAATAATTTATCTATCAGTGTAGAGGACCTGGGGTAAACTAAGACATACTTGAAGAAGAGCAGTGTGAATGAATGATGTTTTACTTTGTTGCCAGGTTTACTTGAGCTCTATAGGAGTTAAGATATTATGATGTTGGTGCAAAGATAATCAGATATACAAGTGAAAAGAAAGAATGTCACCAAACAGACCACACCACACAATACCCTGACTTATGCATGTCAGTGGTCAAATTGTCTTTTTTTTCAGTAAATGGTGCTGGGACAACTTGAGGTCCACATGGAAAACAACCAACCTTGACTTTTATACCACAGATGAAGATCATTTGAAATATATCATAATATTGATACAGATACAAAATAGAAGATATAATAAAGCAGCACCCAGAAAGAAACAATTTACACACATATGTATGGATATATGTATAATAATTTACATATAGTCTATAAATGATTTAGTTTATATATATACATATGTGTGTATGTGTATGTATAAATATATATTTGCGTGCATATATTTATATCTACCTATAATTTGACTCTTAGTCACAGCTTAGAAATTAAGGCTTCAGCATATGCCTTTTTTGGGGGGGCACAATTCAGTCCACCAATTTTCTCTCCATACTTCTGTCTCATTCACCTGTCAGGCCTCTGTGATGGTCCACCCTGGGCCAAGTTGAAATACCAAGTCTAGAAATTGGGCAAGGTATCATGACCCAGGCTCCTGGTCCTTCAGGATTGTTCTGTGGGAACATGGCCTCCTTGCTGACTACCCATCTATTTTTCTCCTAGGGAGGCTCTCTATCAACCATTTTCATAATTCTCTGAGGGTCAGTCCCCTTGGGAGTCACTCCAGCCTTGCAAATCATAATGATAATCATGAGCCTCTAGCTTATATGGTCCAAGACTGCCACCTGGCCCCACTATCCTGCTATTTCAGGAACCCCATAATCACCCTTGCTATCAGAGAGCCAAATTCTATAATAGCCTCTCCCTTCTTCCATCAGCACTGACCCATAGAGGAGAACCACCAGAGGTCATCTATGGAAGCCGGGCCTATAATTTTCACATTCCCATGGCTTTCGCAGGTGCCGAGTCCTCTGGGCCTGCTTTTGGAAGGCTGCCCTTTGCTGGGCCTTCTCTCTTCACATACCACCTGTTCTGACATGCAGCTTGTTAACGTCTTTCTCTATTGCCAGCCATGACCACTCTGACATCCCAGCTCTGCTCAGTGTGGGTCTTCGTGGTCTGCAGGCATCTAGGAACCACCATGACTGGTAATGCTGTGACTAGTTCTAATTATAGGCTGGTGGACCAGTAAGTGGGAAGGAAGGCACTTCTGAGTGATGGATTGCCTTAAGAGCAGAAGTTTCTGCACTACCTATCAGCATGGAGGAGTGGGCTAAGTCTGCAGCCTTGGAGATTCAGAGCAAGTCTTTGGGGGCAGTCAAGGTCAGGGGCCCAGGTTTTCTTAGCAAGCATTACAGACCCGGCTTGTTTGGCTCTTAGGCAGTCTTCCAAGGTCTATTACTTTGTTAAGTCTCAGACTTGATCCTTAGCTCTATCCACCCTGACGTTGTAGGAGATGGATGTCTTTGCTTCTAACAGAAGCTTTCTGGCATGCACATGTGACTTTGCCGATTTTTACCTCTATCTGTTTGCTATCTTTCTACAAAACATTGATGGTACCCTAGGATAACCACTACATTCTGTTATCCTGATGGACACTTCATAGTCTCCAATGATTAGTGTATCTCAGGGGCCAACATGCTCCATTTTACCTTAATGTCCTCCTTGCCTTGCACAACCAGTTTTCAGAAATAACTGGTATTGTCTCTGCTTACAGAAGTAGATCCCAAGACTGAGTTTGGGAGTGGAAGTGTTTATGGAAATCACCATGTTTAAAAGGAAAAGTCAGGGAGCAGGGTTTGGGATTGGAAAAGGCCCAAGTAGTAAAGGTCACAGAGCCTGGCTGATGTGGTGGGGTGGTCTGGCATGAGTGTTGTGCATTTGGGTGTCCCGTAGTGGGCCTGGGTGGTAGGGCCTGATGATCTGGCATCCAGGGTATATGGTGGTGAGATGAAATCTCCAAGGGCCTGATGCCCTGGCATCCAGGACATATGGCAGTGAGTTGCGATCTCCAAGGAGCCATGGCAGCCCTACCCTTGTAGCCGGCTGATTAAAATGGGCAGTTGACTGCCTCTTCCAGCCTGGCTCCATAGCTTGTAACTAGCAGTCTTTCCTCATGGTCATTACCTGTTTCTGGTTTTCCTAAGTCTCAGAAGGTTTTCTTGCAACCTTTTATTTACCCTCACAGCTTCACAAAGTGCCCCCCTTAGGCCTGCTTGTTTCTGTCTCCCTAACAGTGTCCCCAGAAGGGCACAGCCCCACACAGTGGCTTTCTGCAGCTGAGGTGGACACTGAAGGAGCTGAGAGCTGCTGATCGCTGCTGGTCACGTGCCTGGCACTGGGCAGGAAGGCTTCCCTAAGGGGCATCTAGGTGCCCCTCTGTGCTGCAGCAGTGGCATACCCACCAGGGGTCCAGGATGCAAGTGCGCACAGGGTGTGTTCTATGCATTCAGGCTGTTTCTTATAGAGGATGCCCTGGTGGAGACAGGAAATGGGGAAGTGAGTGTTTGTGGAAAAGGTGCAGAGGAGAGGGTCATGAGCTCCAAGGTGCCTTCTGCACTCCTCTGGATGCGAATGGTGGGAAGGGGGGAATCTCGGGACATCAAGGCTTGGTAGAAACCTGCAGGCACACTTTCCTTGTCTCCTTTCTCTCTCTTTTTTCTTTCTTCCTCTCATTATTCTCCCTGTCTTCCTCCCATTCTACTTCCTTCCTCAAGAGGAAGCAACTGAAAGGTTAGAGACCATAAGAAGCAGCCTGGATAGGACCAAGAGACCCCTGGGCTGAAACTTAGAGAAAACAAGCACTATCAACTCTGTGATGTGGCTGGCTGCGTGTCCTGGGGCCCAGGAAGATGACAAAGCTCTTTGGAGAACGGGTGGATTTGAATAATGCCTCATCTGAATGCAGGCCCAGGCAGCCTGTGGGATAATCATCCACCACCTGAGTGCTCTTCAGCCCCGGGTGCTGGTGCACAGAGTTGCCAGGCGCTTGGCAGCCAAGGAAGCCTCAGGCATGAGCAGCTTGTGTGTGGCGCTTGGGACCCTGTGCAGCCGGTCCAGAGCCACTCTCTGGAATCCAGCTTGAGAATGTTTTTGGAAGCATCAGAGTCAGGGGTGGCAGGCATGGTGCCAACTCTGCCAGTCAGTCAGAGCCTGTGCAATGGCCTGGGGTGGCTCAGATGTTTTGGGCATAAGGGCTGGAGTTTTACAGCAAACAATGGTAAAGAGGATGGAATGCTGCAGTAGCTACTGAGTGCGCCAGGCTCTGGACCAAGCTTGCAAAACTCTTGTCAAAGGGGCTGTGGTATGATTGCTGATAACCTCATTTTAAGATAAAAAAAACCCCAGGTTTTGAGGACTTATTACTAAATGCTGGCCCTTGAGATGGATTATTCCATTACTCATGCCTTAATGATGTAGGTTTGATTATGACCACACTTAGAGGAGAAAACTGAGGCTTAAACACAATAAATAAATATTTATAGTTTAGGTTGATTTGAAAGCCAGGTCTATGTGATTATAAACAGCTGGCTAAAATAATGGGATAGCAAAAGCTGTCACCCTAAATCCTGCTATACCATGGAACAGTGCCTGGCTGGGAATGGCAGGTGGATTGGTGCTCTAAAGTGAGGCCTTGAGTCAAGAGGTTGGCCCTTCTTCTCATTTCTGAACATCTTTCAAAGGCAGATTAGCATCTACCTTGATATTGCCCAACATGCAGAGAAGGAAAGAAAATACGGTGCCTTCCATTTTCCAGGGAAATTTTTGGTCCTACTAGATAGATGTTCATGGTATTGCCCAAAGTCCCAGAAGAAAGCAAATACCAATGCATTCTTCACTCAGAGGAGGGGCTGGGCTCAATGCAGGGACTGATGCTCTCTGGATCTCTACTCTGGTTCCACGGACTCATGGACATTTTTATGCTTTGGTTTCCTCATTTAAAAATGGAGACTCATGGTACAGGATGTTGATGACTGGTCTAAGGAATATTTTCACTGAGAGACAACAGGCAGTGAAAGCATTGTGTGCCAAAGCACAGAAGAACACGTGGAGGGGTTCAGGGCTGCTTACTATTGATATGAAAATGAGGTAGTGAGGATGAACAAGAACAAGATAAAGACATTCACAATGCTGACCATTACTGCAGTGAAGATGCCGATGCTGATGACATTGTTAGGAAACAGAGAAGTCATCGTACGGCAGGAGTGGACAATACTGCTACAGCATTTCATGCAGACCTTGAGAAAGCTTGATCAGGGGACCCGCAAAGGTGTAGATCCCCCATGAAGTATGTCTAGCATTCCCTTCTTCAAAAATTATTTTAGGATTATTTGGATTAATATGCATAATTGGAATTTTATGTATAAGCATTATAACTAAAACTGGTGGGCAGCGGCTTGTGAGAGACTCAGGCAGCAAAGATTTTTTCCCCAAGGATAAAGTTTGGGCCAAAGATTAAGTTCAAACTGACCTTAGTTTGGGCCAATGTGTAAGATTAAGTTCAAGTCAGCCTTGTGAAGTGAGACAAAGCATACTTTCTATGATTATTTAAATGCCTGGCACCCTGCCCTGAAGTCTGTAAAAATAAACCTTTTTCTGTCCTTGG